>NW_016107940.1:192875-194111 GCF_001604975.1 Cebus imitator
AAAAAAAAAGAAAATCTGGACACCCCAGCCCCACCCCCCAAAACCTCTAAGCCCGCCTCTTCCTCTTAAGGGCCGGTACTTGCTCTCTTTTGAAGGTCATGCATAGGCCTCTACCACCTCCCCTTGGGATCTGTGCTCATCTCCCCTCCTGGCCCCTGGACCAAGAAGGTCAGCAGGAGTGTGCTGGGCCTGCCAGAGAAAAAGTGGATTAGCTTGGGCGGAGGCAGGAGGGTGCCTGAGACTTGAGGGCATGGCCATATGGGGCTCTGCAATCACTCAGGGCTCAGCACCCTGGCAGAGCCCCCAGGAGGCAGTGCCTGTACTCTGCCAGCTCAGCTCTCTGAAGCTTCCCAGGAAGCCATGGCCCACAAGGAAGAGAGTAGCAACTCAGGAGCAACCGTGGCAGCTCTGCAGGAAGGGACCGAACGCCCAGAAGTGGGTGTGGGAGAGGGGAAATGCAGCTGACTCCTGAACAACACAGGTCTCAACTGCCTGGGGCCACTTACACGTGGGTTTTTAAAATAAATATATTGGAAATTTTTTTTTAACTTACGACAATTTGAAAAAACTCACAATTGAACCGTGTTGCTTTAGAAATATTGAATATTAATTTCTTTAGAAATTAAGAAAAAGCTAGGCCAGGCATGGTGGCTCATGCCTGTAATCCCAGCACTTTGGGAGGCCAAGGCAGGTGGATCATCCGAGGTCAGGAGTTTGCAAACAGCCTGGCCAATATGGTGCAACCCCATCTCTAATAAAAATACAAAAATTAGCTGGGCGTGGTGGCAGGCGCCTGTAATCCCAGTTACTCAGAAGGCTGAGGCAGGAGAATTGCCTGAACCCAGGAGGCTGAGGTTGTAGTGAGCCGAGATCACACCATTGCCTTCCAGCCTGGGTGACAAGAGTGAGACTAGACTCTGTCTCAAAAAAAAAAAAGAAAGAAAGAAAAAGCAGGCCAGGTGTGGTGGCTGACACCTGTAATCCCAGCACTTTGGGAGGTGGAGGCATGTGGATCACGAGGCCAGGAGTTTGAGACCAGTCTGGCTAATATGGTGAAACCCCATCTCTACTAAAAATACAAAAATTAGCCAGGCATGGGGGTGCGTGCCTGTAGTCCCAGCTACTTGGGAGACTGAGGCAGAGAACTGCTTGAACCCGAGAGGCAGAGGTTGCAGTGAGCCAAGATCGCGCCACAGCACTCCAGCCTGGGCAACAAAGTGAGACTCTGTCTCAAAA
>NW_016107940.1:195847-224758 GCF_001604975.1 Cebus imitator
TCTCCAAAAAAAAAAAAAAAAAAAAAAAAAAAAACCTTATAACTGCATACAATTAACTGTAGGACACACTGTACTGCTCTACCAATTTCACAGCCATCTCCCGTAGTTACTGCAGTGAGCTCAAGAGTTTCAAGGATCCGCTTAAAGCTCCATGCTTCTCATCAGCTCCAAGGGAGCAGTTTGTCCTTCCGGTAAAAAAGGGATCTCTTGGCTGGGCGCAGTAGCTCACGCTTGTAATCCCAGCACTTGGAGCAGATCACTTGAAGTCAGAAGTTCAAGACCAGCCTGGCCAACATGGTGAAACCCCGTTTCTACTAAAAATACAAAAACCTAGCCAGACATGGTGGCACACACCTGTTATCCCAGCTACTTCAGAGGCTGAGGCAGGAGAATCACTTGAACCTGGGAAGCGGGGGTTGCAGTGAGCCAAGATTGCACAACTGCCCTCCAGCCTGGGCAACAGAGTGAGACTCCACCTCAAAAAAAAAAAAAAAAAATTAGCTGGGCCTGGTAGCCCACACCTGTGATCCCAGCTACTCAAGAAGCTGAGGCAAAAGAATCATTTGAACCTGCAGGCAGAGAGGTTGCTGCGAGCCGAGATCTCGCCATTGCACTGCAGCCTGCCTGTACGACAAGAATTCATTCCCAAAAAAAAAAAAAGGGATCTCTCTCAGTTATGCTGTTTTTTTTCATCATGTTTGGTGCAGTACTATAAATCTTGAATAACACCACGGGACCTATACAAAGTGCCATTAGTTATGCTAGAAGTGCTCCCAAGAAGCAGAGAAAAGTCATGACAGTAAAAAAAAAAAAATTTAAGTTGCTTGATATGTATTGTAGATTGAGGTCTGCAGCTGCGGCTGTGCCCTTTCACACAGACAATTCATCTTGTAAATGGATGGCATAAACTTATGGCATCGATATGGTACAGTACTATAAATGTATTTTATGATTTTCTTAACATTTTCTTTTCGCTAGCTTACTTTATTGTAAGAACACAGTATGGGCCGGGCGCGGTGGCTCAAGCCTGTAATCCCAGCACTTTGGGAGGCCGAGGCAGGTGGATCACGAGGTCAAGAGATCGAGACCATCCTGGTCAACACGGTGAAACCCCGTCTCTACTAAAAATAAAAAAAAAAATTAGCTGGGCATGGTGACGCGTGCCTGTAATCCCAGCTACTCAGGAGGCTGAGGCAGGAGAATTGCCTGAACGCAGGAGGCGGAGGTTGTGGTGAGCCAAGATCGCGCCATTGCACTCCAGCCTGGGTAACAAGAGCGAAACTCTGTCCCCCCCCCAAAAAAAAAAGAACACAGTATAACTGTAATAGCACACTAAACATACAAAATAGGGTTCATGGACTGTTTATGTTATCTGTAAGGCTTTCTGTCAACAGTAGGCTATTGGTAGTTAAGTTTTAGAGAGGGCAAAAGTTGTAGTGGACTTTCAGCTGTGCAGTGGTCAGCACCCCAACCTCCACAGTGTTTAAGGCTCAGCTGTACTCTGTGATGGCCCTGATACCTGTCAGCCAAATATGTTCTGCAGGAGGGCAGGGCTCGGTGGCTCATGCCTGTAATCCCAGCACTTTGAGAGGCCAAGATGTGTGGACCATTTGAGGTCAGGAGTTCCAGAGCAGCCTGGCCAACACGGGGAAACCCCGTCTCTATTAAAAACACAAAAATTAGCTGGGCATGGTGGTGCGCACCTGTAGTCCCAGCTACTCAGGGGACTGAGGCATGAGAATTGCTTGAACCCAGGAGGCAGAGGTTGCAGTGAGCCGAGATCCCACCATTGCACTCCAGCCTGGTGACAGAGCGAGACTCCATCTCAAACAAACAAACAAAAAAAGCTCAAGTATTCATTGTCACTTTGTGGTAATTACAAAATATTGGAACAACTCTAAAGGCCCATACAGCAGAATCACTGAATAAACTATGATACATTCCCCCCAGTGGGGTACTCCACTGCTACAAGGAAGAATGAGGAAGATCTCTATGAACTGCTATGGTGTGACATCCAAGATATCTTGTTGGGCAAAGAAAACAAAATGCAAAATAATGTCTCTAGTATGCTATTAATTCCTTTTGTGTAAGAAAGAAGAGGAAATAGGAAAAGTTACATGTGTCTGTTCATTTATGCAAAAAGCAACACAGGAAAGGCCGGGCATGGTGGCTCACACCTGTAATCCCAGCATTTTGGGGGGCTGAGGTGGGTGGATCACCTGAGGTCAGAAGTTCGAGACCAGCCTGGCCAACATGGTGAAACCCTGTCTGTACTAAAAATACAAAAATTAGCCAGGCATGATGGCAGGTTCCTGTAATCCCAGCTACTTGGGAGGCTGAGCCAGGAGAATTGCTTGAACCCAGGAGGCCGAGGCTACAGTCACTGAGATTGCGCTCCAGCCTGGGTGACAGAGTGACACTCCGTCTCAAAAACAAAAACAAAAAAAACCAAGAAGCACAGGAAAGACAAAGCAGAAACTAAAGAGATGAATAATTCTGGAAGTATAGGTGGGAATGGAATGGCAGGACAGGAGGAGTGGGTGGAGCACAGTGCTCTGACCAAACCTTTGGAATCATGTTAATGCTTACATTGTGGAAAAAAGAAAATAAAATCATAGTAGAGACAGGGTTTCACCATGTTGACCAGGTGATCTCCATCTCCTGACCTCCTGATCCACCTGCCTTGGCCTCCCAAAGTGCTAGGATTACAGGTGTGCAACACCATGCCCAGCCAGTGTTTTGTTTTTTTTTTTAAATCATATATATGATTCACAAATATTTTCTCCAAGTCTATAGTTTATCTTTTCATTATCTCTTTTTTTTTTTGAGACAGAGTCTCACTCTGCCACAAGGCTGGAGTGCAGTGGCTTGATCTCGGCTCACTGCAACCTCTGCCTCCCAGGTTGAAGTGATTCTCCTGCCTCAGCCTCCTCGCGTAGCTGGGACTACAGGTGTCTGCCAACATGCCTGGCTAATTTTTGTATTTTTAGTAGAGACAGGGTTTCACCACATTGGCCAGGATGGTCTCGATCTCTTGACCTCATGATCTGCCCACCTTGGCCTCCCAAAGTGCTGGGATTACAGACGTGAGCCACCGTTTTTTGTTGTTGTTTTTGAGATGGAGTTTCGCTCCTTGGTGCGATTTTGGCTCACTGCAACTTCTGCCTCCTGGGTTCAAGGAATTCTCTGGACTCAGCCTCCCGAGTATCTGGGATTACAGGCATGTGCCACCAAATGGCTCATTTTGTTTATTTAGTAGAGATGAGGTTTCTCCATGTTGGTCAGGCTGGTCTTGAACTCCTGACCTCAGGTGATCCACCCACCTCAGCCTCCCAAAGTGCTGGGATTGCAGGTGTGAGTCACCATGCCCAGGCTTCATTCTCTTAACAGTATGATTTGAGGAGCAAAAACAGTTTTAAACCTGTCACAGAGGAGATTTCTGATGAAGTCCAGTTTATTTTTTATCTTACAGATCACTGGTGCTCTGCCTAAGAAATCCTAACCCAAGGACATATAGATTTTCTCCTGTGTTTCTTCTTTATAGTTTTCGCCTTTCCATTTTGGGCTGTGATCTGTTTGGGGTAATTCTGCATGTGTGTGAGGTCTGGATTCCAGTTTGGTTTTTGCATACGGATGTCGTTATCCCAGCACCACTTGTTGAAAAGGCTGGCCTTTCTCCACCAGTGTATTTTGCTTATCAGAATTGGTTGTCCATATATGTGTGAGTTTGTTTCTGGACTCTATTCTGTTCCACTGGTCTGTCTAGTTTTGTCAATACCATGCTGTTTTGATGACATTAGCTTTAAACCAAGTCTTGTGCTAAGTGTTGCTGTGCTAAGGGGCTTCAGGTACCAAGGCAGCTTATACCTCCCTGCTGGGTGTGCATCAGGGACCTTGCTGTGCAGGAGGAGTTGAGACCCTGGAGGCAAAGAAGGAGGTCCAGGGAGGAGGAAGGGAGAAGGAGGAGGGAAGGACTGGGAGAGGAGGAGGAGGAAGAGGGCCATTGCTGGTATAGGACTTATTCACAGAGCATGGAGTAAGTGCGAAGGGCACGCAGCACTGTGTGTGGCAGACACAGCCCAGCTCTCATGGCACTTCCAGGTTAGTTGAAGTCCCTCAGCCCTGGGTTCCAGTCCCTGTGTCCTTGGGCACAAAACTCCCAACTCTGAGTGTCGGCTGCTCCTTCTGCAAAACATCTCTGATGTGTGCCCAGCAGGGAAGCGTCAAATGCCTTCCTAGATGAAGCACCCTCAGCACAGTGACACTTGGCACAACAACTTAGTTGCTGTCACTGTTGTCTCCAAGTCTCCTCTGTGACAGACCCTCATTCTGGGTTGCCTGTGCTTTCTTGTGGCATCCTGTGTCACACCTGACTTCCAGCAAGACCTGGAGAGGTGGGTGGATGGGAACTTTCTGTGCATCCCCTGGGGAGGCACGGAACATGTGGTTGAGGAGGGCTGGGTGATGGTGTATCCTCTCCCTCAGAAAGACCTCCTACACCCCTCGCCTGCGGGTGGCAGGAGGTGTTCTGATCAGGGTCCAGCCCTGTGATGTCCTCATAAGCTGCAAAATGGCAAGGTTAAAATTCTTCATTCCTTCTTCATGTATTATCTGGAATTCATCTATAAAGAAAAATGTTCCCACATCTATTCTTTAGTTATCTTGATCTAGAGTTCCAACAAGCAAAGCAGTAAACATTTACTTCTTTCTTTTCATTTGTCAAATTTCAGAAGGCTGAGTTATCCATTAGCAGCCTCCATAGGTGATTGAAAGTTTTTAAGTATCATTACCTATTTGTTAATGTTTATATATTTTTGTTTGATATGTTTCAATAAATGACACTCATTCTTTCTTTATTGATGCACAAATCAATGTCCCTTCTAGTCCCTGTTTTTAACAGCATCAACAACAAAATTGTAGGCTTTGAGCCCAGGGTAAATGAGAATATCCAGCCAGAATTTATAATAGTTAGGTTGTTTTGTTTTCTATCTATCACAACTAATATTGATTTTATTGTAATGATGGTGACATAAGGTTTCTTTTAAAGATTTTTTTTTTTTTGAGACTGAATCTTGCTCTGTTGCCCAGGCTGGAGTGCAGTGGTGCAATCTCGGGGCTCACTGCAACCTCTGCCTCTCGGGTTCAAGCAATTCTCCTGCCTCAGCCTTCCGAGTAGCTGGGCCTAGAGGTGCACGCCACCACACCTGGCTAATTTTTTGTATTTTTAGTAGAGACAGGGTTTCACCATGTTTGCCAGACTGGTCTCGAGCTCCTGACCTCGTGATTCACCCGCCTCGGCCTCCCAAAGTGTTGGGATTACAGGCATGAGCCACTGCACCTGGCCTCTTTTAATGATTTAAAGAAAAATGTTCATCATCCTCAACAAAGACTAACAACCCGAATCCAGCAACATATAAAAAGGATTACACACCATGACTGAGTATGAGACCAGGAATGCAAAGTTGGTTTAACATCCAAAAGTTAATTAATGTAACACATAATAACAGAATCGAGGGAAAAAAAAACCCACATCATCATCTCAATAGATGTACAAAAAGCATTTAACCAAATCAGACACGCTTTCATGATGAAGACAGTGAAGGAGCTAGGACTAGAAGGGAACCTCCTTAACCCAAGAAGGGGTGTGTACAAAGATCCACAGCAAACTTCATACTCAATGGAGAAAGACTGAAGGCTTTCCCCTAAGATCGAGATCAGGAGCAAGATAAGGCTGTCGGTTTTGTCACTTCAGGAGGGGCTAGCAGGGCACTTACGCAAGAAAATGAAAAGATGTGACAGGAAGAAGTAAAACTATGTCTAATCACTGATAACACTTTTTTTTTTTTTTTTTCCTGAGACAGTCTCACTCTGTCACCCAGGCTGGAGCGCAGTAGCATAGTCTTGGGTCACTGCAACTTCCACCTCCCGGGTTCAAGCGATTCTTCTGCCTCAGTCTTCCAAGTAGCTGGGACTACAGGCTTGAGCCACCATGCCTGGCTAATTTTTTTTTATATTTTTAGTAGAGATAGGATTTCACTATGTTGGCCAGACTGGTCTCGAACTCCTGACCTCATGATCCGCCCACCTCAGCCTCCCAAAGTGCTGGGATTATAGGTGTGAGCCACCGTGCCCAGCGAACATGATCTTATATATAGAAAATACTTATATATATATATATATATATATATATATATATATATATATATTTAGAGAGGGGGTCTCGCTATGTTGCCCAGGCTGGAGTGCAGTGGCTATTCACAGGCGTGATCCCACTACTGATCAGCACGTGAGTTTTGACCTGCTCCATTTCCGACCTGGGTCAGTTCACCCCTCCTTAGGCAACCTGGTGGTTCCCTGCTCCTGGGAGGTCACCATATTGATGCTGAACTTAGTGCAGACACCCGATCGGTATAGCGCACTACAGGCCAGAACTCCTGGGTTCAAGGGATCTTCCCACTTCAGCCTCCTGATTAGCTGGGACTACAGGCACGCACCACCGCACCTGGCATACATAGAAAATACTAAGAAATCCACTGAAAAACTATTAGAACTAAAAAAATGAGATCTGTAACTTTAAAGGATATAAGATCAACTAAAAAAATATCAGTTATATTTTTGGCCAGGAAAGATGGTTCATGCCTGTAATCCCAGCTCTTTGGGAGGTGAAGGTAGGAGGACGTCTTAAGGCCAGGAGTTCAAGGTTACAGCTAGATCATGCCACTGCACTCCAGCCTGAGCAACAGAATGAGACCCCATCTCAAACGAATAAATAGAAATAAAACAATAAACGAAAATAAAAATCAGTTGTGTTTTTATACATTTGCAATGAATAATCTAAGAATGAAATTAAAATTATTCCATTTACAACAGCATCAGCAAGAATGGAATTATTTGGAAATAAATGTAACAAAAGAAATGCAAAACTTATACTCTGAAAACATAAAACATGGTTGAAAAAATTAAGGAATATCTAAATAAGTAGAAAGACATCTCATGTGCACAGAAGAGGTAACAGTGTTAAGGTGGCAGTACTCCCCAAATCAATATATAGATTTAACACAATTCCTACCAAAATCCCAGCTGGCTTCTTTGTATAAATTGGTAATGTTTGCCAGGCACGGTGGCTCATGCCTATAATCCCAGCACTTTGGGAGGCCAAGGCGGGCAGATCACTTGAGCCAGGAGTTCAAGACCATCCTGGGGAACATGGTGAAACCCTGTCTCTACTCAAAATACAAAAAATTGGCCAGGCGTGGTGGCTCACGCCCGTAGTCCCAGCACTTTGGGAGGCCAGGCTGCTCTTGAACTCCTGACCTCAGGTGATTCACCCACCTCGGCCTCCCAAAGTGCTAGGATTATAGGCGTGAGCCACCGTGCCCGGCCTAAAATAATTTCTAAATAAATTTTGTTTTTCAATCTCAGGGTCCTAGTTGTGCACTGCTTATGATCCACTGCACGGAAGTTCTGATTTATTTTCTGTGCAGTGGTTATGCAGGTCTTTCTGCCTCCCACAGGTCCTGGTGAGTGGGCATCAAAGGCTCGTCAGGGCTCTGTGGAGGCTCAGGGAGGAGCTTTCACTTCCATCCTGATGCTGGTGCCTCCAGAGCTAGATGGGAGGACGGTGGCGGGGTGGACTGAGCCAGGGTGGGGGCTTAGCTGGCCCTTCTGTCAGTTTGAGCTGGCTTGAGCCTAGACAGGGCCCTGACAGCCTGGGTGGGCTCAGAGGGAGGGAGGTGGGGACCAAGAGACCCGGGGAGTGCTCCCAGGGCCAAGACCCAAGTTCCTGCCCTGCACATCTGCCCAGGAACTTCCTCAGAAGCTGCTGATGTCAGGCTTTGGCTTCCTGCTGCGGGCTGAGGAGATGAACTCCGATGGGAGGACATTCAGGCCTTGTAGGAAATGAGAGCTCAGCAGACAGGAGAGCCTGGACTCATGCAAAGACACGTGGATGCCAACACGCACAAACACATGGATGTGTGACAGGCGACCAAGAAGCATGCAGATCTGTATGTATGGTGCACACAGACACACTGGGCACAGCCCACTGGCACCAATGTCAACCCCTGCATGGTGGCCTGCATCCCACCCTTCAGGTAGGCCCCACGAGGCAGAGCAGAGGGCCTGCAGTTAGGGCAGGTTCCAGGGAGGGAGGCTGAGTGGGGAGAGAGAGCCAGAGCATGCAGCCACCGTCACTCCCTGGCACTGCATCTCTGTGTCCATGCATCTAGGATGCACTCCTCCATCGAGCCCCAAGAAGACTGTCACACCTTGGTCTAAAGCAGGGACCCAGCCTGAGCCCTGACCCCTGCCCTGGAGCTCACAGAGGCCCTAGCTGGGGCGTATCAGATTTCCAGGGGCGGGCCAATGATCAGGGAAGGAGGGATTCTGGGAGAGCCAGGTAGGCCCTGAGCCTCAGGCTGACGCTGGGCTTGGGGCAGCAAGCAAGGACCAGGGGCAAGGGCAGAGCCACGTGGGCAGAGCCACGTGGCCAGACCCCCGCAGCATGGCCAGTGCCTGCATATGGGCTCCTCCAGCTCCTGTCTGTGCCTCTGGTCAGTCTGGGCTTTGCCACTTCTGCCCAAAAACCACTGCAAACCTGCCCGAGCCAAAAGAGGAAGTGGCCATTAGGCACAACTGGGAAAGCTTGTTGGGGGAGGGGGTCCAGGTGGGGCGAGCTGGGTGGCTGGGGCTCCAGGCGGGGTGAGGAGGGTGGCCGGGGGTGCTCCAGGCGGGGTGAGGAGAGTGGCCGGGGGTGCTCCAGGCGGGGTGAGGAGGGTGGCCTGGGGGGTCCATGAGACACAGTCCTCAGGTGCTGCCTCTCCTCTCAGTCTGACCCTGCGTGGGCTCCGTCCTCCTCAGCGTGGCCCACGGTAGTCCCCCTCCTCACTCTGAGTTTCCCATCCCAAAGTTCTTTTTTTTTTTCCTGCTCACACCAGTGATCTCCACACCTTAGGAGTCCTGTCCCAAAGTTCCAAGGAAGTTTCCAGAACTGTGTCTCACCATACCATCTTGAGTCAGCCTTGGCTCAATGTCCATCTCACAGGCCTGGAAGGGGCAGGAGTCAGCCTGTCTAGACCACAGAGCCTACGATGTGGGGAGGGCTTCGGTCTTAGGAAGGTATTGGCGGGTTGTTACCCTGAGGCAAGAGGGCTTTAGGGCAGAAAGACACGGCAGGTGACTGTGTGGGACTAGAAGCACAGGATAGGCCTGGGACAGGATTGGCCCATGAGGGCTGACCCTCCCTGCCAGCCAGGAGGCCTTGGACAGGCTCCCTGGCAGGATGGCCCTTGTGCATGGAGCCCCTGTGACTCACTGAGGCTGGCAGGCATCAGGTTTCCTGAAGGAGAAAAAGCTTGGTGGGGCCCAGTGTGGCTGGGATTCACTTGGACTCTATTTTAAAGGCAAAGGTAGCTGGGAACGGCTTCTGCAGAGGAGGGTGCAGTGGGGGTTGCCAGGAACAGCCTGGCTCGGGGAAGGAAACAGATAAGGTGGGTGGGGGAGTCGGCCTTGAGCCTGGGACTGGCTCCAGCATGACATGGGGGTCCGCAGGGCCTGCTGGGACCTGCTGAGCATGCAGGGCCCTGGAGAAAGTGGGGCAATGCAGCAGGGGGCACACCCACAGCTGGAACCGACCCAGATAGACAACTTGGGCTCTGCCAGATGGGGCTAGGCAAGGAAGGGGCAGGAAGTGGTGAGGCGGTCCCCAGCTGGCTGCTGTCCCCTGCTCAGGCTTTGGTTTCCTCCCTGCCGGCCTGGCCTGGCTCCCTGTGGTATGGTCATGCCCCACGCACCCCCTCCACTGAGACGGGGCGGGGAGATACCCAGGCTGCTCTTTCTTCCTCTTCTGAGTCGATCTCTGAGCAGCAGTCAGGGCTAAGCGCTCCCCAGCTCGCCTTTATATACAGCCTGTGCCACTGCAGCCACCAGCACCATGAAAGACGAGGTGGCTCTTCTGGCCACCGTCACCCTCCTGGGAGTCCTGTTGCAAGGTGGGCTGGCTCCTATCTAGGAAGAGGGTGGGCCTCAGATCCCGGCAGCCTGCCCCCTAGGCCCAGGGGGAGGGCAGAGGTGGGGACTACAGCCCAAGCCCAAGCTGGAGGAGAGTGGGGACTTTTGGGGATGTGGGGTACACTCAGCTGTGAGAGCTGTAGGACTTGGGGGTGGAAGGGTGCCAGCACAAATAGTGGGATAGCCATAGGCTTGGGGAAGTTGATCCTTGCTCTTTCCAGCTGTCCCCTCTCTGGGCATCCAAGAAAGGGGCTCCCATTCCCTGGCCTTGCTTCAAAGGCACCTCCATACTGGGACCACGTGGAGCAGGGCAGGGGTGGGACTCCTTCCTCCTGCGCCCTAAAATGAACCTGCTTGATGCCTTTCTCAACCTGGCTCTAGAGGACACATTCCTGGACCAGATATCCTTGCCACTTAGGGACACCACTGCCCCGCAGTGTGTGGGCTAGGATAAGGCAAAGCCTAGGGAGGGGGCTCTGAAGGGGCTGAACAGACAGGCCAGCCTGACCTCCAGCTGTACCTGCACTGAGCTGGACGGCCACCCTGTGACACCCATCTGCAGGGAGCCCAGCACCAAAGGTGCCAGCACTCAAGGGGAGATGGTCAGACAGCAGGTCTCGGGAGGGAGTGCACAGCCACCACTGGTCTGTGTGTGGTCCGGCCTGGCCTTCTGACTGAGGGGAGGGCTCCTGTTCAGGTAATCCACCAACCTAGGCCACCCACCGAGGGCCAGCCCAGTCCTCTGCACCTACCCCAGTCCTGGGGTCCTGAGGTTAGGCTAGGAGAGTCCCAGCTGCAACCTCCTGGCAGCAGAAGAGAGGGTGTCTGTTAGGCCTGGGACCAGAATGCAGGAATAGAGAAAGTGAGGTTCGGAAGCACAGGGACCCAGGCTTTGGTGATCCTGGACTGAGGCAGGGTCAGAGGGCCCTGCTGGTGGGCTCTGGTAGGTGGGTGACCAGGGACTGTTAGCCACAGGGACTGTGCTTCCTTGCACCTTGGGAAGATACAGCCAGTTCTGCAATCAGGCCCCAGAGGCACTTCCTGGCCAGGGACCTGAAAGCTGTATTTGCCTGTGTTTTGCGAGTGAAATGATTCAGAAACAAAGGCTCAAGTGGGCTCTCTCGCGAGCAGGTGTCCCTGTGCCCGAATCACCCATCCTCCCCCATACACTCACAGGTTGGGACAGAGCCTCTCTGCGCCCCAGGCTTCAGCTCTGCCCTTCCCGCTGAAAGTCAGGGACACAGGGCAGGCCAGGGATGGGTCAGACGGGAGATCTCCTCGGGAGACAGCGGGTAGTTGTTCCGCCTTAGGGAAGGGAGGACACCGCCAAGTGCAGGGCGGGATTGCAGGATCCCTCCTACCTCCATCTCCAGATGTCCAGACCTGACTTCTGCTCCCCCTCCGCCCCCAGCCTATTTCTCTCTACAGGTGATCTCGGCGCGGAGGGCCTTCCGTGTGTCGCCGCCGCTCACCACCGGCCCACCCGAGTTCGAGCGCGTCTACCGAGCACAGTGAGGCGCGGAGGGAGGGCGCGGGGCGAGGAGCGAGCCCCGGGCGGGTCCAGGTCGCAGGACCAGCCTGGCCAGGGCGCTCATCCCACCCGCCCACCGCAGGGTGAATTGCAGCGAGTACTTCCCGCTGTTCCTCGCCACGCTTTGGGTCGCCGGCATCTTTTTTCACGAAGGTCGGGGTGTGGGGCAGGGGCGCACGCGTTGGAGCCCCTCGCGCCCGCGCCGCGCGCTCACCAGGCCCGCGCGCACCTCTCGCAGGGGCGGCGGCCCTGTGCGGCCTGATCTACCTGTTCGCGCGCCTCCGCTACTTCCAGGGCTATGCGCGCTCCGCGCAGCTCAGGTGAGGGCCCGGGGGGAGCGAGGCGGGGCCGGGGAAAGACCGCGGGTAGGCGGGGCTCCCGGGGAGCGGGGCCCAAGCTGGGGGCGGGCTACGGGCCAGGGGCCACCGCCTTTCGGGATTCGGCTGGCGAGCCGGGGCGGCGGCCGGCCTAAGTCCCCGTGGGGCTGGGGTTGGGGTGGTCAAGAGGCGGGGCCTCCTCGCGCCACCGCCCCGCTGACCGCCGCCCGCAGGCTGGCCCCGCTGTACGCGAGCGCGCGCGCCCTCTGGTTGCTGGTGGCGCTGGCTGCGCTCGGCTTGCTCTCCCACTTCCTCCCGGCGGCGCTGTGCGCCGCGCTCCTCGAACGGCTCCGGACGCTGCTGCCGTGGGCCTGAGACCAAGGCCGCCGGAGCCGGGAAAGAAGAGCCGGAGCCTCCAGCTACCCCGGGGAGGGGCGCTTGCCTCCGCTTCCTAGTCTCTCATTAAAGTTCTCGTGACCCAGCCACCTGCTGCGTTCTCTGGTTTGTGGGGGCGGCGCACTGCGGGGAAGCCTGGAGTGGCCCAGCCCAAGGCCAGGGCATCCCGACGTTCTTCCTAGAGGCGGCGTGGGAGGGACTGCGAAGGAACTGGACCTCCCCTTGGAGCCAGACTGAATCCGGTCTTAACTTCCCACCCCTACTCCCTACTCAGCCTCGGGGTCACAAGGCCTACCATTCCAACCTCCTCAGCGCTCTCCTCACCGGTCCCCCTCCTCAGGGGCCTCCCGTCTCCTGACGCTCAGCCACCCAGCCCTCGTCCCCTGGCCTTCACAGCTGACACTAGAGCTTGTGGGTCTCTCCCCAGGTGAAGACAGGGGCCTTTTCCTTTTGGTCAGCACTGGGTTCCCCGTGTTAATCGTAGGTGTTCAGGGCAGCCCTTCCAGGTCCGCAGAGTTGCGGGCACCATGGGAACATAGTGAGTGACAGGTGTTCTCAAGGAAATGTCCAGAAGCCTTGGGGACCCAGGGAAGGCCCACCGAAACAAAGAAGTGATTTTTAGCCAAGCCTGCAGGAGAAAAGAAGGAGAGCTTTCCAAGCAGGGGCAGTGGTGTGTGCAAAGGCCCTGAGGTGAGCAGGAGACCCTAACATGTGCCACAGAGACTGTTGGGGACCCAGGATGAGGACCAAGCTGAGACACACATAGGGGAACAAGGAGACTGGGAAATGCCTTCAGCTTGAGGCACTAAGGGACGGCCTTATCCCAGGCCTTGGACATGGGGGAGGAGGCATTTGGGGGACTTGCATCGGCATTGAAGTCCAGGATTCTAGGCTGGTTTCACTCGTGAATTACTGACTTTGCAGCCTGATCCTAGAAATGGGGGTGAGATGGCACTGCAGCTGCACAGCCAGGTGCTGGGCCCCACGCCTGCAGGTCAGGCTGGCTCCTTTCCTTAGCAGGGAGAGGTCGCAGTTGGTGCTGGGTGGGGAGGCCCAGTGCCAGGCTTAGCTGGCATGTTGGGGCACAGACCAGACATCTGAAGCCAAGCGCAGGGGCAGAGGAGATGTCCAGGGAGCTCACATTTGAGGCACACACTTCATTAACTCTTTATTACAAGTCACGCTCTTATAGAAGTATACGTGGACTTATGTGAAAAAATCAAATGTATCCAAGAATAAAAAACACAGCACATAAAGTAGTATATGCATTCCAGTGTTCGCGCCAGAGACAGCGGGCGCCCAAGAAAAAGCTCTTCTAAAACGACCCGGCTGGGGCAGGCCGGTGCAAACGGTTCCAGGCCTCAGGCACAGTGTGGGGGCCGCCTGCCTCCTCTGCGGCCTGGCGGGCGGGGACAGCACCAGCTCCTGGGGCCTCCGGGCCAGCGGCGGACCCCAGGCCGGCCCGAGCCTGGCGCCGGGCAGAACCCTTCAGGTAGAGCCATATCTGACCCTCCGGGGACGGCAGTGATGACATCCCCCAGAAACATGGGCTTCAGGGCTGGCCACAGGGTACCCTCAGAAGCCCTCGGCTTAGTCTGCCTTTTTCAGGAAGATCTGGAAGAGCCAGGCCCAGGGTCAGCAGGGCCTCTGAGCTCCGCCAAGGTTTCCCTCGCTGCTTCCCATGCCTGGCCTGGCCCTGCTCAGCCTCACCTCGCTCAGAATCACCCATACAGGGGAGTCCGTCTGGATGGAGAGGCGCAGAGCTTCCAGAGGGCCGAAGGCTGGGTCCACCTCTCCCTCTGCCACTCCCTTGTAGAAGGAGCCTGGGGGAGGGCAGTGCTGAGAGGGTGTCCCTGAACCCCAGCCCACGCTCTCCCCCAGCCCCTACCCACCAATCTGGAGGTAGCCATCAGGGCTCCGAGGGTACCGGAGGGTGGCGGCGCGGCCCTCCTGCAGGGCCTCCTTGTCCGACTGAGGGTTCTGGGGGCAGAATCAAGGGCTGAAGCAGGTGGCCTCGGGAGGCCTGGCCTCGGTGCACACCATACCCTACCACACTTACATCAAAGGGCAGCACCTCCACAGACGTGTTGAAGAGCTTGTCCTCTGGGTGCTCAATGTTCCCACTGCGGAAGAAAAACCTGCAGCCAGGCAGGCCTGTGAGCTGCTGCAGGAGCGGCGCTCTAGCACAGCACGCAGGGCCCAGCAGAGAAAGGCCAGGCCTGCGCCAGAGGGACTCCCAGGTGACTGTCAGGCTGTGCGAGGTTGACTAGGGCCTTCCTCTGGGAGGATGGTGACAGGAAACATACCTGAGCTCCTAGGGGCTGCCTAACTTAGTCCTTACAAGGTAGCTACCGTTAGGAGGCCCACTTTTCAGATGAGGAAACTGAAGAATGTGAGGATAAGTAATTTGCTGGTAGAGCCTAAACCCTGGTGGCCACCCAACCCCACCCCCATTGCAGACCCAGGGTGCTGGCACTGACCGCTCCAGTCGCAGGGGCTGGAAGAAGCGGAAGCGGATGAAGTCCCCCGCGGCAGGGGTAAAGGCCCAGAAGAAGTCCTCGCGCAGGTAGGCTTTCTCCAGGGTGAAGTGCTGGTATGTCTTCAGGCTTGTGCTCACCTCTGCTGGTGGGTTCACATGTTCCTTCCGCAGTGCCTGCTTCCCAAAGTCCTTGTCCTACAGCAGTGGAGGGACAGCAGTGATGGCGTGGGCCCCAACCCGGACCCTGGCCTAGGGGGAGCATGCAGCGCAGCCCACCTTCAGTTTCTGGATCTTGCCAGCCAGTGAGGAGTGAGTACCCACGTGCTGAAAGAGGGACGGCTTGAAGCGGATCCGCAGGTTGGCCTTCTGCCGGTCACAGTGCTTCTGTGGAGGGTGGGAGACACCCCAGGGCTTGGCTTAGCTCTCCTTACCCAACATGGCCTCTCCTGGGGGACACCAAGGCCCTCCCACAGCTGACAGTGCCCTCTCTAAATGATCAGACACGACAGGGACACAGTCTGTGCTGGAGGCTGCCTGCCCATTGGCCTTGCCCCTACCAGTCCCACCACCCCTTGCTCACCGCATCCTTCTCGGGGTTGCAGACTTTCACCCACAGAATATGGTCCAGGAGCCAGTCGATGGGCTTGTCCCGGTAGAACATGAGGATGAACTCTACAATCAGGCTCAGGTCTAGCGACTTGAACATCTTCCCTGGTGGGGAGGGGACCTGAGTGGGCAGTGCTGCTCCACTGGACTTCCTCTTACCCCCTGCAGGACCATTCCCCCCTCACCCCGGAGAGTCCCACAGTAAACCCAGGGGCAGGCTTCAGGCAGGTGTGGGCACAAGGAGACAGACAGGTGGTCACGCCAGACATGCCCAGTGCACAGGCAATGAGAACAGGCCAGGTGGGGCTGCGGCGCACACACACCAGGCAGGGCCCAATCTGGGCAAAGGCTCACAGCAGACACAGCGTGGAACTGGGAGAGAGGATGGCAGAGGCAGGAGGGACAGAAAGGCACAGTCAGGTTAGGGGAGGGGGCACACCAATGAAGCCCAGCTGGGAGAACTCCAGGATCATCCAGTCCTCTGAAGGCTGCTGCAGTGCGAAGTTCTTCATGGTGCTCAGGTAGTTGGGCTTGGCCACAATGTCATCCTCTAGCTGCAGGGTGAGCAGAGAGGGGCTGTGACTCAGGAGGGGTACCCAGATGGACCAGACCCAGAGCAGGGGAGGGCAGCGCAGGGATCGGGGCTGACCTGCACATAGTAGATGCCTTTGGACTGCGCGTACATCATGAGGAAGCAGTAATCGAGGTTCTGTTTGGTCCTCCACCTGTGGGCCGGGGCAGGGCCTCAGGAGCTGAGACCCCTCCACCTCCAGTGCGGCTCCGCAGAGAAGCCACTGGGTGGGCAGCCCTTGTCCCCCCACCCCCATGCACGGGTCATCCCATGGAGAATTCAGGGCACCGCAGGGCAACGCCCTGGACTCAGACATCAGTAGATCGGTTCTCAGCACAGGTGGGCAGGTTGCTGGGGGTATGGGGGAGTGCCAGTACCTGACTCTTTCCTTGGGGTCCCCAAAGGACTCTCGGAGGCGGGAGAAGTCAGGGTAGAAGTGGGGAGAGGGTGAGATGACCTCCAGGAGCCCGGAATGGATCTCGGTGGGGAACCTGGGGGATGGGAATTCCCAGTCCGTATGCAGCCTCCAGAGGCCGAGGGGGGCTGAGTCCACCAGACCCTGGCCCGTTCTTGAGACTCACGCAGTGCCAGCCCCCCACCATCCCCCACACCCAGCCAACTGAGACAGCGGGGCTCCAGAGGGCTGGGCCACTTCTGCACATCCACCCTCTACCCGACCAGGTCCTTGCCTCCCCACAAGATAGGGAAGGCACTATCTTCTGGGGAAGCAGGAACCTGCCAGAACAACACCCCTCGAAGAGCCCTCCCACCACTAGCTCTCTGGGGCTGCCAGTACTCACAAGGCCTTGATATTCTCTGTCACTGCCGAAGTGTACTGTGGGTCAGTCTGTAGGGAGACCAAGCACCCTCCCTTAGCCCTGCTGCTGCCCCAATAGGCCTGGAAGAAGGGCTTAGAGAAAGGGCGCAGGCTTCAGATATCCCCCCACTCACATGGAGGGAGCAAGCCTGCTGTGCTGAGGGCGGAAGATGGGGGCCCCTAGAGACAGCCCTTTCCCTTTGGAACATGCAGGGCACAAAGGGAAATGTTTCTATCTTGGAACATTGGCCAATGAAACTAGCAGCTGAACTTCCTACAGCTTTCTCCTCTGGAATGGCTCCTGCTGTCATTTCTCCTGCACCACAGGGGCTCCTCTGAACGTCCCCCAACCCTGCGACCAGGCTCACTCACCTCAGCAATCAGCACCACAATGACCGAGTCCTCCTTCTCCTGCGGGCTTAGCTCGAAGATGAGTGAGTGCAGAGTGTCAGTCAGGTACGAGTGCACCTCGCGCCGCACGCTGGGGATGCCCATCACCACCGACACTATGGGGGACAGAGGTGTGACGGTGGAAAGGGCACTGGGGGGACACCTCGCCCCCCACCCCGCTCTCCTTCCCGCCCACGCCCCTACCTCCGGTGCGGCCCTGGCCCACGCGCACGGCAGGCTGCAGACTGCTCTCCTTGGCCAGCAGGTGTGGTAGGTGGTGGAAGACGGTGGGCAGGTGTAGCACCTGCCGGTGCGAGCCATTCCATGGCTTCAATCGGGGGTCCTCTGGGTGGGTCAGGAAGGATAGGGACTGAGACCAGGCAGCCTACAACCACCCGGCCCCCACCCTTTCCCCTTCCCGTCCCAGACCTCACCTGTTAGGTGGCCCCAGGTGCGATTGCCCTCTCCCTCTCGCAGCGCCTGCCTCTCCGAAACGGCCCTCTTGATCTCATCCAGCACCAGGTTGAGCTCCTTGGAGCGCTTGAGGCTCTCCTGCTCAGCTGCGTGCAACCGATCCCGCAGTGCCAGAAACTCCCGCTGGTAAACGTCCACGACTTCGCCTGCAGGTCATATGCAAGTCGTCACAAGGGGGCAGTCTAGAGCTGCTCTACAGGCCCCTTGGGTGTGCCAGGGCACACATCTGGGTGCCCATCTGTGTAACAGCTCATTTACATCTATTTCCATGCCTGCCACACGTGAGCTAGCTGTGGTCACTCTAAAGTCACACTGACACTCATGCTTGTGAGAAAACCAGGGGAATTAATCCTCTTCTAGTACTCTCCCTTACTTTTCTATCCCCAAAAGAGGCATCTGAAGTGGGAGGACAATTTGCAAACATAGGCAGGGCAATCCTAAGCAAGGGCTGGAACAGCCTCAGACTGATTCCTCTCTGTCTGTTGGCCTCCAATGCCCACTCCTGCTTTTTGCAGCACATGCTCCTTCCAGGGCATGGGATACCCAAGGTCCTGGTGCTCGTTATTCACTGTCCTCGTGGTGGTTGCTGGTTGCTAACCCTATACTGGATTCTTAGCCTTGCAGTGGACCCAGGGGGTGGCTGCTGCAGCTCCAGGAGCCCACCTCACCTCAGATGAGCAAATGAGGTTGAGAAACCAGCCCCGGGGCTGCTCAAGGACAGTCAACAGCAGTGAGGGGACTAGTTCTGAATGCCCTGGTGCCTGTGTCTCTGGAGAACTGTGCTGCACCTGGGCCACCTTGAAGGGTCCGCATGCCACCCCAGGAGGACCCATGTCAGAACCTCCAGCTGGGTCCAGGCATGAAGGCCGTAAGTGGATAGGCCCTGGCTCCACTGTTCTGGCAGGGACCAGTGAGCAAGAATGAGATCAGCAACCTCCTGGTGGCTCAGTGCCCATAGTCTATGCAGCAGTATGCTCAAGGCCTCTGCCAGGTGAGCCTCTGAGAACCTATGTGGTCTATAAGGCCTTAAATTTCCAAGTCTCTAAGTTTCAGAAGCCTGACAGAATTCCCCCTACCCCCAGGCAGCTCCTCTATTCCTTGATCCCTGGTGGGTTCACAGACCCCAGAGTTCCCTGGGATGGCTTCACCCTACCAGCAGCCCTGTGCATGATCAAAGTTCATGATCAGGCAAAGTTCAGTCACCGCAGGGCACACCCCTTTGTGAAGCAGAAGCAAAGGTCTAAGTGCCAAGTGACCAGGGAAGAGTAAGAGGTGGACCTGGGCAGGAGGGAAAGGTTTAAGGAGGAGGGAGCCAGGTAGATCTTCCCTGAGGCATCCCTTATCCAAGAAACTAGCCTCCACCCTCCCACACCCTGTCTCTCTGGGGCTAAAGGCTGAGGCCAAGTGAAGCCTCTGGACAGCCCGTGGCAGTGGGGAAGCAGGGGGAGTCCGGTTTCCGGATCTGCCAGGCTCCATGTTGAGCTACCCAGGAAACCTGACCCCTTGAATGCAGAGCCGGCTACCCCCAACACTCATCCTTTGCTGGGCAGCACCGAGGCATAGGCAGCAGTTGCCCAGAGGGATGGGACTGGAGGGGCAGAGGCCCACAGAACCATCAGGAGAGGGTTCAGAGCCACCTGTACCTGCAGGTGTGCCTCCCTCCTGCCTAGATGCCAGTCCCCGCTCGCCTACCTACAGCCACCACCCACCTCCACCCCTACCCCCCACTCTGGCCTTCTGTGTTCCACATGACTGCCCCAGGTGGACAGGCTAGGTGGGCAGTGGTGGGTGATGCTGCCTGAATCACCCTGGCAACAGCCTACTCCTTACCCTGGCTTCCTTCCTAGAGGCCTCCCCTCTCCCCCAGGTCCTGTTTAACAGGAGGTGAAGGGCCCCATGGGCTCCCATCTACACCAACCCTTCTGTCATTTCCCTGTGTACTGCAGGCCCTGGCCCTGGGCAGCCTCCCCCACCTTGCCCTCATCCCCAGCTTCTCTGTGGGTCCAACTCTGTGACTGCCTCTCCATGGGCCAGACCCCATACCAGGGCTCTGCCAAGCCATGCTGGTACCCTATAACATTCAGGGGCTGGAGAGGCAGCTCAGGTGAGAGGGGCCAGCCTGGGAGCCCCTGCCATAACCTTTCTGCCCCAGAGAGTAGGAAGGTGTGAAGGAGCTGGACCCAGAAGGGCTGGAACAGCAGGCCACAATGTTAAGAGCAGCAGCAATGAGGCCTGGAGGCTGTCTCACTCTCCCCTGGAGGCAAGTCATTAGGACACCCTGAGGCCAGCAAACCATAGTTTCCCCTGCTTCCCTCTTGGTTGGGGAAAGATTAAAGAGCAAAAATGGGGCACAACCTTTGTGTCCTGTACTTAGGGAAAAGGAACCGGCTCAGAGGGGCATAGGCAGATGTCAGGCCCGTTAAGGGTCTGCTGTCACCATTCATGGGGTGGCAGGTGTCTGCCTCTTCTCCAGACCTTGCAACCTCCTTGCGAGTCGAGGAGGGTGTCCGTGATTGCTCAGGTCCAGGCCTGGGGAGGGGGACAGCCTGAAGGCTGGGAGTGCTGTGTGGCTGAAACCCTGAGTCACCCCCAAGGGACTGCCTCCTTGGGCAAGATCCTGAGCAGGTGCTTGGCCAAGAGCCACAGTTTGAGTGCTGGCAGAGCTGCTTCACTGGCTAGATATGAAATTGGGCCCAAACCCTTCTCCAGGGTCCATCTTGCCTTGGTCTAATAGGCTTTCCTGGGCTTGACCCTGGAAAGCCCCACTGAGCCCCACCACTGCTTCCAGGATGCCACCCTCATCTGCTGTCCTTCCTCTCTGGCTTCCGGCCCACCTCCTTCCTTCCCTGCAGATTCCATTTCCTGGGTCCTTCCCTCAAGTTCCTGGACCCCCTCTGGCTGCAAACTAGAGGCCAGGTTCCAATATGGCCTCAGACCAGCTAAGTCTGGCTTCACCAGGGCTTAAGACAGATTGTTGACCTGTGACAATGAGATGGGTTCACATAATAGCCTGGACTCCTAGCTTTTCTTGCGGCCTCCAAAGAACTGGTCCTACTGGGTCACCACAGAAACATGTGACAGCTCCTCGACAAGGCAGGCCAAAGTCACCCCCCTACACATGCCTCATGGGATTCTTAGGCTTCCATCCCCAAGGGACTGGGCCCCTTGCATCTAAATGTTCCCCTTCTTTGGCTAGGATGCTCTCCTGCCCCTCAGGTACAGTGGGTCCCATGGAGCCAGTGCCTCTCCCTCCCTCTGGTGTCCTGGAGACTGGGTCCCTGTGGTGAGCTAGGCTTGCAGAGGTGCCTCCTGACACCAACTGGGGGGCATGCAGCTGCTGTGGGAGGCACACACTGGCTGAAGACAAGGGCCGAGGGCTCATGGCTCTCCCCACAACTTGAAGTGTGCCCCAGCCCTTCAGATAGGCCCCACCTAGGCCTTCCTGCCAGTCTGCTTTTGTGGCCACCCTGCCAAGGGCCCAGAAGGTCTTTCCCCAGGTGACACACCCTACCTACAGAGAACTCTGCCCTAGCCATGTCCTCCCTTGATAATATACCCCACCACCGGGACCTCTGCCCCAGCCATCCCTCCCCTGTGCCAGGCAGGCTCCCTGCAGAGTCCCTGGGTGATGCCTTTCAGGTCCTGGAGCCCCAACGCCAGCCCAGGCCGCTGCCCTGACAGAAATAGTGCGGCAGGGGGGAGCGCTGGCAGAGCTCGGTGCGGGTGGCAGGGGCTCGGAGGGTCCAGAAAGCTGCAGGTCCCCGCTCCCGCCCTCCTCCCCAGCCTCTCTGGGGTGGCTCTCCGGGACAGGGGAACAGGGAAGCAGGTGGTGGGGAGGCCGAGGGGCAGCTGGCTTCGGCCCGCTTAGGCTTCCAGCAGGCGGGAGGGCAGGACGCCGCTTTCCCGGTACCTCGGGACCGAGGGAGCAGCGCCTCCGAAGGCTCAAGCCCCACTGGCCCCACCACCGCCAAGACCCGGACAGGGTGGGGATCGGTCCGCAACCTCCGCCTGCAAGAGCGCTAGGCAGACACGGAGGAAGGGGGCCAGCCAGGGAAGCGCGGGGAGCGGGCGGGGGGCCGCACAGGAGCGCAGGGCCGCTGGGGCCAGGCTGGCTCAGGACACCTCCCTGCCTCCCGCCCTGCCATAGGCCGGACGCTGCCGAGGCTTTCCGGGCGCCCAAGGGAGTCTCGGGGCCCTGTGTCACGCCGGGATCGCCCAGGCCGGCGCTGGGCAGCGGGAGGCGGATTGGGGGTGTCCTTGCGCCTGTGTCCCTTACGCCACCCCAGCTCCTGCCCAGGTGACTGTGGCTGGCGTCCCAGGACCCCCGGTCACAGCCACCTATGTGACCCTGCGTCTTTGCCCCTCTGGGAACCCCACGGGTCCCTAGCTTGCGGGTGGGAGCCACCAGTACAGCGTCGGGACAGCCGCGCCCGCTGAGGCTAGTCCGGAGCACCCACGGGCGAGGCTGGCGCTGGGCGGGCGGGCTGGCGCAGCCCGGGCCTGAGGAGGACACCGCGGCTCCAGCAGCAAACAAGTGGGGGAGGGTGGGAGGGGCGTCCTCCGCGCCGCTCGGGCGGGGAAGGGGGGCCTGCGTCGGCTTCCGGCCGCCTCCCGTGGCCACCTCCGGGCCCGCTCCCGCCGCCGACGCCCAGGTGCGCCAGGTGCGGGCCAGGCCGGCCGAGCAGGGGCCGCGCTCACCTTTCTGGCCGCTGAGCGCCGCGTACCAGGACAGCGAGAGGAAGGCGCACAGGCAGAAGAGCAGCAGCGTCAGGAAGGTGCCATTGCGGAGCCTCATCTCCTCTGGTGCGCGGCGGGCGCCCGCGGGGCCGAGGCCGCATGGCCCGGGGAACCGGGGCCGGGGCGCAGGGGCTGGGAGGCGGCAGCTGCGGGGGCCCCGGCCCCGGGGCAGGGAGGGGCGGGGGACCCGGGGCCGGGCGGGGACGCGGTTAGGCCGGGATGGGGACCGGACTGGGCAGAGCGCCTGCCGCTCCGCAGGGGCGCGGGACACTGGCGGCCTCGCCTCCGCGGCTGGGCCTTGCGGGGCCGGGCCGGGCCGGGCCGGGCTGGGCTGGGCTGGGTGGCGAGAGCCGCGGCCCGGCCTGGATCTGAGGCCTGGATCTGGGGCCGCCGCGGAGTCGACGGCGCAGGGCGGGGCGGCCCGGATTTAAAGGGGCCGCAGCAACCGCCGCTGCCTGCACCACGAGGGGGCGGGTGGCGGGGGGGACGACGCCTGGGATCCCGGCGGGCTCCCGTGGCCCTACGTGGGCTCGTGCGAGTCGGCCTCAGGTAAGGCCGGAGTGCCAGTACTGGTCGATGGCAGCGAAGCCGGGGCAGGCGGCGGGGGCGGCGCTCCCGGGACCCTCGTACCCTTCTCGGACATATCTCCACCGCAAGTCCCCTGCGCCCAGACCACAACCCCATTCGCATGTTGTCAGGGCTCTTTCCCGGGCGTGAGGGGCTCTGGGCGGCGCGGGGTACTGGGCTGTTGGAGCCGGGAGCGGCCGCTGCCTTCGCCGCCGCCCAGGGCGCTTCCCAGCTCAGGAGCATCCTCTGGGCGGCGGGACGGAGGCGCGCCGGGCCCGGGGAGGCGGGAACAATGGGCCCTTCTAGGGGGTGTCAGGGCCAGTGCTCGTGGGTGCAGAGCAGTGACCAGCCCAGAATCGCGCCGGCTTCCCGAGGCCGGGGCGCGCTCGCGCGCCGCTAACGGGAGCAACAGGCCCTGCCGCTTGTGGTGCGGCGGCCGCCGCTCCCCGCCCAGCCTGCTATTGATGGGCGCCCACGCCTTCATTCGCGTTTTTTTCTTTTTCTTTTTTTTTTGAAACCGAGTCTCGCTCTGTCGGAGTGAAGTGGCGCGATCTCCGCTCACTGCAACCTCCGCCTCCCAGATTCAAGCGATTCTCCTGCCTCTGCCTCCGGAGTAGCTGGGATTACAGGCGCACGCCACCACGCCCGGCGAATTTTATTTTTTTATTTTTTGGTGCCGTGACTCGGATAACTTTTGTATTTTTAGTAAAGACGGGGTTTCACCATAGGCCAGGCTGGTCTTGAGCTCCTGACCTCAGGTGATCCCCCTGCCTAGGCCTCCCAAAGTGCTGGGATTATAGGCGGGAGCCTCCAGGCCCGGCCCATTCGCATTCTAATTGCAGGCCTTCCCCAATCCTCTGTGGAACCAGAAGGCACAAATTCTAAAGGGATTGGCCCAGCGCTGCCTCTAGGCAGGCTTTGGGCAGTCCTGGGGGCCGGGTTCCCTGTGAAGGCTGCAGGGACCTCTTTGCCCCTCCCGCCGCTGGGAGGCCTGAAGTGGCTGGACTGGGAGTGATTGGGCTTTGTCTTGCTAGTCCAGCCCAGGCCGACACCTGGCGCTGGGTATAAGCAGGAGCTTCTGAGGGTCTGGACAGTGCCCTCACAGAGAGCTTGATGCCAGGAGGTGTGGCCCGGCCAGAGGCTGAGGTGGGCTGAATGCTGGGGCCCTGTGTTAAAGGACAGGGTTCCCCACCCTGCTCCTGGAACTTTCCAAACTAGAGACTGGGCCTTGTAGGAGCCTTCCTGAGAAAACCGATGTTTTCACAGGTGTCTTCTATTTGTGGCAAAGAATGGCTTTTCACTTAGGTTGTGACATAAAGGGCCTTAGAAATTGTTAATGAGTTACTTAACTTTAAAAGTGAGTCAGCTAGGCCAGTTGTGGTGACTCATGCCTGTAATCCCAGCATTTTGAGAGGCCGAGGCGGGAGAATCACTTGAGATCACAAGTTCCAGACCAGCCTGGGGACCATAGTGACACCTCATCTCTATAAAATTAAAAATTTTTAAGCACTTTTTTTGGATTTTTTTTTTTTTTTTTTAAGACGGAGTCTCAGTCTGTTGCCCAGCCTGGAGTGCAGTGGCATGATCAACTCACTGCAGTGTTGGCCTCCTGGGTTCAAGCGATTCTCCTGGCTCAGCCTCCCAAGTAGCTGAGATTCCAGGTGTCCCCTACTACGCCTGGCTAATTTTTGTGTTTTTAGTAGAAACCGGGTTTCACCATGTTGGCCAGGCTGGTCTTCAACTCCTGACCTCAGGTGATCCACCCACCTCAGCCTCCTGAAGTGTTGGGATTACAGGTGTGAGCCACCACACCAGGCCAATTTTTTTAAGGGAGGAAACGAGTCTGCTGGGCACTGTAGCCTACACCTGTAATCCAAGTGAGACAGCCAAGTATTAAAGGAGTCCCGGAGAAACTCCCACTGGCCTAAGTACTGGAATAACTGGGTGGAGTCACAGAAGCTCCCACCCTTTGCAGGGGAAAAGGCTGGCCTCCGGGCTGGAACCTGGGATTCAATCTGTGAGGCGTGGAAAACAGCAGGACTCTCAGTTTGATGAGAGTCCCTGGTTCCCTTTTTTTCCCTTTTTCCCCAATAAATTCCGTTTTTCTCACCCTCAAAGTGTCTGTGAACCTAATTTCTCATGGCCGTGTGACAAGGACCTGGCTTTTAGCTGAGCTAAGGAGAAAGTCCTACAACAGTTTGGCATGCAACATGGGGCTTGAGAAAGGGTGAGTGAGATGCAAACCAAGAAATTTATTTTCCTCTCTTTCTAAGCCTTTTCATCTTCGGACTTCTGAGGGGGAGGTCAGGGGAAACTGTGACCCCACCCCCGTTGTTCCCAGGGGTCGGGAAGGTCGGCCTTGGTCTCCGTGGCCTTTTCCTTCCTACTTCTGGAGGGATGGGTGAGCGGCGGGTTTTCTGTCACCCAGGCTGAAGTGCGATTGGCTTGATCTGGGCTCACTGGGTTCAAGCGATCCTCCTGCCTCAGCCTCCTCCCGAGAAGCTGGGATTACAGGCGTGCACCACCATGCTGGCTAAGTTTTGTATTTTTAGTAGAGATGGGGCTTCACCATGTTGGCCAGCTTGGTCTCTAACTCTGGACCTCAGGTGATCTGCCCACGCTGCCTCCCAAAGGGCTCGGCGTGGTCCTGCACACAGGCATTTTTGAACTTTCCTTCCTTCTCCCCACCGCGTCAGAAGTTGACTTTTAAGCAAGGATTTTTTTCTTTTTGGATGGTGTTTTGCTAGGCTGGGAACTAGGGATCACCATTTATATTTTCTGTAGAGTTTTAATTGTGAAAAAGGATTTATGGCGGGGTGCTGTGGCTCATGCCTACTGTACTGTATTCTCAGCACTTTGGGTGGCTGAGGTCTGAGTTCGAGACCAGCTTGGCCAACATGGTGAAACCCCATTTGTACTAAAAACAATACAAAAAATAGCCGGGCATGGTGGTGAGCGTTTGTAATCCCAGATACTCAGGAGGCTCAGGCAGGAGAATCGCCTGAACCCTGTGGGTGGAGGTTGCAGAGAGCTGAGATTGTGCCATTGCAGTCTGGCCTGGGCAACAAGAGAGAAACTCTGTCTCGAAAAAAAAAAAAAAGATTTATGAGGTTGGTCTTAAGCTGGTAAGCTGTAGCCAACCTGGTGTGCTTTGTCTCTTTCTGTATAGTTCCTAATAAACTGCCGCAGGCTTCCATCTTGTTTTATGTCCTTGGAGGCGTGGCATGTAACCCCCCGGCAAGGCATTCCAGCCTAGAGGACAGAGTGAAACTTGCCTAAAAAAAAAAAAAAAAAACCAGGTTATACTTATTTATTTATTTATTTATTTATTTTTTGAGACAGCGTTTCGCTCTTGTTACCCAGGCTGGAGTGCAATGGCGCGATCTCGGCTCACCGCAACCTCCGCCTCCCGGGTTCAGGCAATTTATTTATTTATTTATTTTTTGAGACAGCGTTTCGCTCTTGTTACCCAGGCTGGAGTGCAATGGCGCGATCTCGGCTCACCGCAACCTCCGCCTCCTGGGTTCAGGCAATTCTCCTGCCTCAGCCTCCTTAGTAGCTGGGATTACAGGCACGTGCCACCATGCCCAGCTAATTTTTTGTAGTTTTAGTAGAGACGGGGTTTCACCATGTTGACCAGGATGGTCTCGATCTGTTGACCTCGTGATCCACCCGCCTCGGCCTCCCATACTTATTTATTTTTTTAAGACCGAGTTTCACTCTTGTTGCTGGAGTGTACTGGCGTGATCTTGGCTCACTGCAACCTCCACTGCCCAGGTTCAAGTGATTCTTCTGCCTCAGTCTCCTGAGTAGCTGGGATTACAGGCATGCACCACCACACCCAGGTAATTTTGTATTTTAGTAGAGACGGGGTTTCTCCACATTAGTCAGATGGTCTTGAACTCCTGACTTCAGGTGATGTGCCCACATCAGCCTCCCAAAGTGCTGGGATTACAGGTGTCAGCCACTGCAGCGGACCTATTTATTTATTTATTTTTCCTCCTTTTTTTTTTTTAAGATGGGGTTTCACCATGCTGGCCAGGCTGGTCTCAAAATCCTGACCTCAGGTGATCTGCCCACCTTGGCTTCCCAAAGTGCTGGGACTACAGGTGTGAGCACCATACCCAGCCTATTTTTTTTTAAATTTTATTTATTTTTATTTTTTGAGAGGAGAGGGAGTCTCGCTCTGTCACCCAGGCTGGAGTGCAGTGGCAATCTCGGCCCACTGCAACCTCTGCCTCCCAGGTTCCAGTGATTCTCCTGCCTCAGCCTCCCGAGTAGCTGGGATTACAGGTGTCCACCACCAAGTCCAGCTAATTTTTGTATTTTTAGTGGAAATGGGTTTTACCATGTTGGCCAGGCTGGTCTCGAACTCCTGACCTCAGGTGATCCACCCGCCTTGATCTCCCAAAGTGCTGGGATTACAGGCATGAGGCACCTGGCCCAGGTTTTATGTTAAGGTTAAAATTACTAGGAGTGGCTGGGTGCAGTTGCTCACGCCTATAATCCCAGTGCTTTGGGAGACTGAGGCCAGCAGATCACCTGAAGTCAGGAGTTTGAGACCAGCCTGGCCAACATGATGAAACCCCATCTCCACTAAAAATACATAAATTAGCTGGGCTTGGTGGTGCACACCTGTATATAGTCTCAGCTACTCGGGAGGCAGGGCAAGAGAATCACTTGAACCTGGGAGGTGGAGGCTGCAGTTAGCTGAGATTTTGCCACTGTGCTCCAGCCTGGGGAACAGGGCAAGACTCAAAAAAAACAATTGCTAGGCATTACCATTATGACATGTAATTGAAACTACTGAAAATAGGCTTATATGTGAGGTGTGTAAGAACAATACTACATATTTTTTAGTAAATAATTATAAAAAAGCATAAAAATGTAAATTTTTGCCTACAGTTAAAGGATTATTTTGAATTAGATAAAGCTAAAAGTTCAAACAAGTGGTGGAAGGATTATAAAAATTAATCTTGCAAAATTCTGTGTGTGAACATATTGCCTAAATTCAAAAGGGTATTATATGGTTTTTCTGTAAATTGAGCAATAAAATAAAAGCACAACAAGGTATTCTTGGGGCACTGATCTGCTTTGTAGCTATATTTGTAAAGTGTTATAAAAGGTTTTACTTATTTAAAATTTTAGTCATTTTGGCAAAATTAATAATTTATGACAGTCTGGAATAATGTTTCCTAACATCAAGTGTTTTAAACCTCTAACATATTTAACAGGCTTCGCCCAAATCAAATTTTGGTTTCAAAATTGTCTTTAATAATTGAGTAAGGTATACTCCTGTGAACAAAATTTGGAGCATGTTTGTTTCTCTCTGCTTGGCTTCTCTAGAATTTGGAAACTTATCTGTGAGTATTCTTAACTTACGGCAATATAGTTGCTTGCATTATTGCAATAAGAATCCATTTTTCTTGGCCAGGCACTGTGGCTCATGTCGGTAATCCCAGCACTTTGGGAGGCCAAGGCAGGTGGATCACCTGAGGTCAGGAGTTCGAGACCAGCCTGACCAACATGGAGAAATCCTGCCTCTACTAAAAACAGAAAATTAGCCAGGCACGTGGCGGTAATCTTAGCTACCTGGGAGGCTAAGGCAGGAAAATCGCTTGAACCTGGGAGGTGGCAGTTGCAGTGATCCAAGATCACGCGATTATACTCCACACTCCAGCCTGGGCAACAAGAGCAAAACTCTGTCTTAAAAAAAAAAAAAAAAAAAAAAAAAAAAAAAAAAAAAAAAAAAAAAAAAAAAAAAAAAAAAGAATCTTTTTCTTTTGCAACAGGACACAATTGGAAAAACTGGTTGTTTTACCAAGGCTTTGACTGGAAGGATGTGCTTCCCTTTAAGGAGTCAAACTCAACTTGTAAAGCCAATAAAATCCGCCGGGCATGGTGGCTCAAGCCTGTAATCCCAGCACTTTGGGAGGCCGAGGCGGGTGGATCACGAGGTCAAGAGATCGAGACCATCCTGGTCAACATGGTGAAACCCCGTCTCTACTAAAAATACAA
>NW_016107940.1:225228-236410 GCF_001604975.1 Cebus imitator
AAAAAAAAAAAAATTCCCCTTGGGGGTAAAAAACTGGCCTCATACCCTTATCTACATAGTTCCTGTACAGTGTTCCTGACCTGTGGTCAGTAAAGAATGTCACTTTCTATCAGGTCCAGGAGCCCCAAGTTTATCTTGGGACCTTGAGAGGAGAGGATCACCCAACTCACAGGTATTTGAGAATACAAACCCATGGCTGGGCTTGGCTTTAAAAGAGCTTATCTGAGATTTCCTATGGAACAGAGTTCCATCAAAGCCAATCTAAAAGGCCTATGTAGAAATAAGTTCTTCTTGTTCCTGTGAACCAACCAGCAATCTCTGGGTGTAGCTCAGAAAGAACAAAAGGGATGGTTAATGTAAAAATCTGGATCAGTGTTCTAGTTCTGAGCAATTATCCTGCAAATCCTGTCAGGTGATGAGAGTATATAGGCTGCCCATCACCCAGAGGTTTCCTTTTTGGGACAGTAAGACCAAGGGAGCTAAGCAAAGCCAAGCACCATGTACTCAAATCTTAGCAAGCATATCTGTAGCCATTAGTTTTCTGGGAATGTCACAAGACATCCTTTTCCTTGTTGGAGGAGGACTCAATTCCACAGCTTCACCTTAACATTTGGCATATGATAAGTAGTCCATGCAGCCCCCTGAGACACATTTCTGTCCCAAACTCAATTCCAAGCTTTGGGTCAAAGCCCTAGGAAAGAAAACTGGATCCAAGGGATCCAGAGGCAGACAATAACAGAGCTTAAAAGACACAGAGCAGGTGAGCATGGTTAATTCCTGCCTACTAAGCTAAACCTCCCATTTCATGGATAAGGGTCATGCAGTATTCATGGCATAAATGAGGTCTAGGGAACTCCAAGGTGGGATAGAGACGTAGGTGAGTGAAAGTGGGTAATTCCTATTCTTTAAGCCCTCCCTGCTTCATGGGTGCAAGCCTCTTTGGCACCCATGGGCAGCATCTGCCAAGGTCACTGGGACTCAGGGATGCAAGGATGGAAGAGGGAAAGAGGACATTCTTCCTTCTCTCCCTCATGTACCCCAGATATTTGCTAGGAAGAGAAGGAAACCAGGGATACCGCCCCCCGCTCCCCTCTTTCTAGATGGGTAGCCATTCATCTTCAGTCTGTACCCCTTTCGAATGCATCCTGAATCCTGGGGGCTCCTTTGAAAAAATGCCCTTGTTTTTCCCTTCTCCTCCTTTGTTCTCTCTTGACTGATAGTTAATTGTAGTCTCTGTACTATGGGACACTTCCCTCAGATGCATCCTCCAAACTGGGAAAAGTTAATTTCCAAAACCTTAAACTGTCTGGTTTAGGATTGGGCTCAGGGGACAGGCACCCAGAAGCCCAACATGCCTGCAAAAGGGTGAAGCTTTTACCAGTTGGGCTTTGGCTTCCCTCTCCCCATGTAAACTGGTAAAAGGCCGAGACAGAAGGATCCCTTGAGCCCAGGAGTTTCAGACCAGCCTGGGCAACATAGTGAGACCCCATCTCAACAAATAAACAAAACAACCCCACCTCCCTCAAGCCAGGCATAGTGGCATGCATCTGTGTAGTCCCAACTACTTGGGTAGCTGAGGTGGAAGGACCACTTGATCCCAGGAGGTTGAGTCTGCAGTGAGCAAAGATCATGCCATTACATTCCAGCCTGGGCAACAGAGTGAGACCATGTCTCGAAATGCACACACACACACAGTGAGGTAATTTAAGGAAAAATATTAAAAGTATTAAACCAGTAAAAATGAAAGAAGTGGCCTATTGGTGACCAAGTTCGGGAAGGTCTTTTGAGTCCCCTCCCCCTCTTAGTAGCTTTGGGGTAGGAAGAGCTGGGATGAGTAGGGGGAACCTGGTGTCCCAGCACTGGGACCCTTAATTCTGACCCTTGCTATAACCTCTCCACCCCACCTTTCTCCCTTTAAAACAGGGATAGGGACAGTCATTGTCTGGCTCCGTTTCCATTTTCTGCTGCTCTGTGGGCCCGCCGGTAACCCAGACTCCCTCAGACACTTCCAGACAGGTGAGTTCTGCCTGTCACCCTGTGCTAGGAGTGCCTGACGACTGCAGCTGCCTGCAGCCAAACGGCGCACAGAAGTCCAGCTTGCTGTCCAAGCCCCAGCCCATGGGCCTTTCCTTTGTTCTTACTGAACACATTATGTAAGTGCCTATTTGTGTTGGGATTACTTGCCAACACTCAGTCCACTTTGTCTTCCTGAAGATTTTCTGGGACAGCCCTTGGAGGTGTCCACTCATTCCATTCTTCTTAACCTGTGGTCCAGGGACCCAGAATTGGGGAGGTCCATGAGCTGAAACTTGGTATGTCTGTCAATTATGAATGGAAGTAGCAAAATCCACCAGAATTAAGCTCTGTTGAGACAAATCACAGGGTTTTTTATATTGCACTGTAGGTGTTGCAGACACCTCAAAATAGCGGTTACACTCGCAGCAGTAACTTCGTATTTCTGGTACTTACTTGTCCTGCCTCTAGATCTTATAATTTAATGAGTTAATAAAGAATCATGGCTGGGCACAGTGGCTCAGGCCTATAGTCCCAGCACTTTGGGAGGCCAAGGTGGGAGGTTCACTTGAGCCCAGGAGTTTGAGACCGGGCTGGGCAACATAGCAAAATCCCATCCCTACAAAAAATACGAAAACTAGCCTGCAATCCCTGCTACTCTGGAGGCTTGAGCCTGGGAAGCAGACATTGCAGTAAGCCATGTTTGTGCCACTGCACTTACAGCCTGGGAAACAGTGAGACTCTGTCTCAAAAAAATAAAAATAAAAATAATCAGGTGTTTCTATGTCATAAATGTGTGTGTTTTTATATTTTGACATTTGCATTTCAATATTAACTCTTTTTTTGGTAATGTAATGCGTTCAAAACATGTTTCTCAACAAAGAAAAAAGAAAAGCATGGTTCTACCCTGGGGTCCTTCATCTTCTGCAGATGCTAAGGGTGTGCCATGTGTGTATTATTACCGTTGCTATTGTCAGAAAGCACCATCAACAGGAATTGCTGGTGGCTTGAGGGGAGTTCATGGTCATAGCTTACTCCCACATTTCTGTCCTGTATTGTGACCATCACTGCCATCAAGAACCCTGGAGCAGGCTGAGTGTGGTGGCTCATGCCTGTAATCCCAACAGTTTGGGAGGCTGAGGTGGGCGGATCACTTGAGGCCAGGAGTTCAAGACCAGCCTCGCCAACAAATTAGTTGGGTCTGGTAGTGGACACCTGCAATCCCAGCTACTTGGGAGGCCGAAGCATGAGGATCGCTTGAACCCAAGAGGCAGAGGTTGCAGTGAGCAGAGATCACACCACTGTACTCCATTCTGGGTGACAGAGCCAGACTCTGTCTCAAAAAAGAAAAAAAAAGGAAAATCCTGGAGCAGACATAGGGCATGGGTCAGTACTCTTGGATACAATTGACCAAAACTGCAATCAGCTGGCTTAAGCTGTCTTAGGACCCAGCATTAGGCCGACCTGGATCCAGGAGCCAGATGCTGAGATCAAGCTTTGATCTGCTTGGGATACCCCCCTCCCCAAGGCTCCTGCTTCCAGATGGCCCCAGTGAGCTTTTCATCTGCCAGCTTGGGTCACATGTTGGTCCCTGACCCAGGGAGCTACAATGCTTTGGTTGGCCAAGCTTGGGTCATGGGCCTACCTCACTCAACCTGTATGCAAAAGTATGTAGTGGTCTAGCACAGGTGGGGGACCCTGCTTCAGTCCCAGCCTTTATCCACAGGTGACCCCAAGGGGTCTGCTCCAGAGCTTCAGGGTTATAAGACGTGGGACACACAGAGCACACATACACTCCCACACAACATCCACACACCCCACGAAGCTACTTGAGCCCACAGTCAGGCCAGAGACAGGTGCACAGCAAAGTGGGTGCACAGGGACTCGCAGACAGGCTGAAGAGCTGAGTCTGGTTGGGAGGCCGATGGGGAAGAGCTGGCACGATAATTTCCCTCTCTCTACTCCCCTCCCCTCCTCCCCCCCATCTCCATTGCAACCTCCGCCTCTGTGGCTGAAGCGATTCTGTTGCCTGAGCTTCACGACTAGCTGGGACTACAAGCACCTACCACCACGCCCAGCTAATTTTTTGTGTTTTTAGTAGAGACGGGGTTTTGCCACATTGGCCAGGCTGGTCTCGAACTCCTGACCTCGCGATCTGCCCGCCTTGGCCTCCCAAACTGCTGAGATTACAGGTGTGAGCTACCGCGCCCGGCCTCTTCTGGATGGTTTTTGAAGCGGGGGAGGGCGGGGAGGGAGAGGGCCATTGCTCCTACTGTGGGGGCAGCCCCCTCCACGGGATTCCCCGTACTCCCGGCACAGCCTGTCACTGCTCTGTCTGGGGCTGGAGCTCCTGGAGAAGGCCACACTGCTCTCACCACCTCGCTCCAGATTCCCTTTGAACTGCTTTTTCCACAGTCTCCCCAGGCGCCACTGAGGGCCTCCAGTCTTCGATGGGCTTGGGGCGCCTGGACCCTTCAGGAGTCGCTTGGCTGTCTTTCCCCAGCCTCCTCCCAACTGCTCGTCGCTTCCCACATGTCTTTTCAGAATCCTCAGCTCTCTGCTTTGGGGTTGCCCAGCAGTGTCCCCCGGCTCTCCTGTCACCGGGTGGGCGAGGAAGGGAGTCTGGCGAGGGACGGGGCTCTCAGGTCGCAGCTCGACTTCCGAGCCCCTCCCGCTGGCTACGGTTGCGCCCCGGACCAAGAGGCGGGGACGGGTTCTACCTCGAGAACACTGGGAATGATGGGCCAGTGGCCTAGGCAGGCCACTTCCAATTGTGAGGCATCCCGCCTGGGGCAGGGTAAGTACCCGCGGGCGTGCTTCGTTGGGCGGTAGCCGCTCTGGAGGCCAGGGCGGGAAGGGGGTCCAGTCTCCTCCCCCTCTTTTGCCGGGGCTTTCAGTAACCCCTACATCCCTCGCGCCCGGAGTTGGAGCCCTGGGGGGTTCTGCCCCGTGTGCACTTTCTGGGGTCCTACGGCTGCGGTCCCTGCTCCGGGCTGTGCTTTTAGACACTGCCTGGCCTTGGGCGGCCCTTTTCCCCACTCCCACGTGGCGATGTCCCTGGGCATGGGCGACCCCTCAGTGCCCCCAAGAGTCCTGGGTCTCGCCCCTACCCCAAGGCAGGCTATATTTGGATTTATTTGGAGAAATTCTCCCAGCCCAGAGGGCCTCTTTCTGTAGCTCTGGCTTTCCTGGAGTGGTAAGGTTTCCTGGGACTCTCAGGCCTGACAACTTGGCATCACCAGATTCTCTAACCATGTCTGTCCATGACTTGAACTCCTTTTCTTTTAGAAAGATCTTTGCAAACCCCTTGTGGGCGTGCCACCTCCCATGGCCCCTAACACCTTTTGCCTGGGCTTTGGGCTTCAGTAGGAAAGGCTAAAAGGAAGTGATGTCTGGCTGGGTGGGTGGCTCAGGCCTGAAATCCCAGGACTCTGGGAGGCCGATGTGGGTAGATCACCTGAGGTCAGGAGCTCAGACCCGCCTGGCCAACATAGTGAAACCTGTCTCTACTAAAAATGCAAAAATTAGCCAGGCTTGGTGGAAGGTGCTTGTAATCCCAGCTACTCAGAAGCCTGAGGCCGAAGAATTGCTTGAACCTGGGAGGCGGAGATTGCAGTGAGCTGAGAACAGGCCACTGTACTCCAGCCTGGAGGACAGAGTGAGACTGTTTCAAAAAAAAAAAAAAAAAGTGATGTCTAGTGCCTGGGGATTTTTCCAAGGGAGTGGTCAAGGAAGGCCCCATGGAGGAGGGGACATTTTGGGTGGGAGATTGCTATGCAGAGCAGGAGGGTGAGGTTTCAGACCATAGGGAGAGCCAGGGAAAAGTCACCAGGTAGAATGAGCTGGCATTATTAGGAAGAAAGCAGGGAGGGCTGTGGCCCTCCCATGTGAGTGGAAGGGAGTGGCTGTAGTGTAGAAGGCCTGAAGGCTCCCCACAGACCCAGTAGGCCCCTGAAAGACCCAGACCCCTGTAGAGGAACTCATCCCTTGGGCTTAGGGCTGGGCCTGGAGGCACTGTGTCCCCTGTGATTGTCAATTTCCCTAAAGATAGCCCAGAGCTGCACAGCCTGAATCCCTGTGATGGTCAGTTTCCCTAAAGATAGCCCAGAGCTGCACAGCCTGAATCCCTGTGATGGTCAGTTTCCCTAAAGATAGCCCAGAGCTGCACATCCTGAATCCCTGTGATGGTCAGTTTCCCAAAAGATAGCTCAGAGCGGCACAGCCTGAATCCCTTGTTGGCCTTTTCTCTGGCTGTCCCAGCACCCACCTGGATACTTGACTCCACACCCCAAAGAAAAGAAGTGAACCTGGGAACACCACTGCCAAGGTATGGGATTATTTGGGAAGCAGGAACTGAGGAGGTGGTTACAACATGAGGGGAAGCAGCAGACAGAACCTGACCACTCCTGTGGCTGCCTGGGCTGGTCTCCTGGGACTGCGGGGCGCTTGGCTCAGGCTTGTCCTGTCCTCCCCACTCTTTCATCTCAGCCCCCTCTGAAGTCTCTGCCCTGCCCTGACCCCCCACACCCCAGCATACAGCTCCAAAAACAGCTAAACAACTCGCACACCCACGGGGCATCGCCTGGGAGGGCAGCCGAGTCCTCCTACTTCAGCCCCATTTGAAAGATGAGGAAATGAGAGTCTAGTCCACAGTGGGTCTCCCTGATCAGGTGCCCCGCTTTCCCTGGGCCTGCTTACCGGAGGGTGGGAAGTGGGCAATGCAGGAGGGAAGATTGCAGGGTGGGACCACTGCACTGGGGAAGGAGTCAGACTAGAGAGGGGGACAGGGTCTGGTTGGCTCTAGCAGCTGCATGCCCTTTCTGCTCAGGGGACTCACTCAGCCCGGGGCACTCCCCAGCCCAGCCTCCAGGTAAGAGGTCACTGAGTTGGGTGGCAGCAGGGCCCGGGGATCCCCCTGTTACGACAGCAGTCATGGGATGCTGACTCACTGCCGGCCAGACCACCTGATCTCGACACCGCTGGAGGAGAGGGCCCTGCCAGGGGGTTCCCGCCTTGCCTTGTTTACCTCCAGGAGGCCTTGGCCTCTCGTGGGGGCAGGGCAGCCGCTGGGGCAGCAAGGTGTGTCGGGAAGGACCGGAGCCGGGGTCTTTACCCCAGCTTCCCAAGGACCCCCCTTCTGTGCTTCCTTTTCCCCTCTAATGTCTTCACCTGCCTCCAGTCCCTGTTGAAATTTCTCACGATCCCAAACGGGGCCAAATGGCATGAAGGCAAAGGAGCTCCTTTTTGGGGTGAGTGGGGCTCCTTGAGTGCTTCCTCAAAGCTGTGTTCTCAGAGCGGGAGGACTTTCTTTTTGTCCCCCACTCCATTCAGACTGGGCCTTAGCTGAGAGCTGGGGCAGGAAAGCCAGCCTGGTGGGACCACGTGGCTCTCAGGCGCCGGGGCTGCTGAGTCACGCTTGGCCAGCACCTGTCCGCAGGCCGCAGCCTCTGCCAGCACGCCCCTCTGTGTCCCCTGCCGCTGTTTGCAAGGCAGTGGCTCCAGCAGGTCATAGGACACTTTCCACTGTCTCCCGCTGGATGCAGGCAGAGGCCTGAGCCCTCTCTCCACAGGGCTGCTCTGGGCAGGGTGGAAGCCTTGCCCACTTGGGAGTCCTCCCGGAAGGATCAGTCATGCCTGTGGACCAGCCCCTGCTGTGCATACACCCACACATCACCTTCACACCTGACTGACCCCATCCAGCCACCTTTCCCTCCCTCTGGGTTTCCCACCCTGGGATGTTGGATGTTTTTCCAGGTCCTGAAAGCCCTAGCCTGAAATGGCATGAATTGGACCCAGCAGATTCTGACCTCTTGGGAGGCTCCGTCGAGTGACCACCCCTCCTGCCCCTCTCCTTGGCCCAGTACTGATGGACAGGTCACTCTGGTGGCATAAAACAGTGTTTCTTTCTTCCTAGCTGAGGAGGCTGTTGGATGACCGTCTTGGCTCCCCACAATGCCAGTGGGCCTGAGCTCCTGCAGGGCCATGGACACTGCCTGCTGAATTGAGAAGTCCATGAGTTGTCTCTTGGGCCATAGTGAAGGCTTGGCGACCACTCCATTCCTATTAAACTGGGAGCTGCTCTGATGCTCAGGTTAGTCAGGTGTCTGTCCCTCAACCTAGTTAGGGGCCCATCACCCAGGATGCTATGGGCTGTAAGCATGTTGCCCCCAACTCACATCCTCGTCCATCCCCTCCCCCACCCCCACCCGGGGACAAGTTGCTTGTTCTGGCCAGCAGTGCCTACTGGGCGGCCTAGCAGCCCCCTGGTATGGGGACTGTGTTCCTCTCCCCCTGCACTGGGTACCCCCAACTGAGGATATTGCTGAGTCACGGCCCGGCCCAAGCCTGGGAGGGGCTAGGGACGGGACCCCCGCCAGTCCCTTGATCCCAGGTGCAGAGTCCGGAGCCCAGGCCTAGAAGAGTGCCAGGGCCGGTCTCTTGGGGTCCTTGGTGCACCCAGGCAGTGAGGAGAGGGGTCAGCAATGAAGGGGCTAAGGAGACTCGGAGCGACGGGTAGCGGGGAAGGGGGCAGTAGCGAAGGGGCCTCTGCAGGGCGACTCTCGCGCCGCGGCGGCGACGGCGGGGGCTGGGCGGGCGTGACAGACTCCGCCCCTCGTGAGGCGGGGCGGGGCCTCCGTGCTCGCTATAAAAGCCGCGCGTCGGTTGCGCCGGGTACAGCCGGTTTTCCGCCAGCTGACTGTCTGTTATGGCGTCGCTCACAGTGAAGGCCTACCTTCTGGGCAAGGAGGACGCGGCGCGCGAGATCCGCCGCTTCAGTTTCTGCTTCAGCCCCGAGCCCGAGGCAGAAGCCGAGGCCGCAGCTGGTCCGGGGCCCTGCGATCGGCTGCTGAGCCGGGTGGCAGCCCTGTTCCCCGCGCTGCGGCCCGGCGGCTTCCAGGCGCACTACCGTGGTGAGCGGGCCGGAGAGCGGCGGGGGCTGTGACGCAGGCCGGGCCCGGCCTCCTGCAAAGGGGTGGCTGCCCCCTCCCTTCTCGGCGATACTTGGCGGGACGGGAGGGGGTCTGCTCTGGCTGCTCCCTGGGTGGCGGTGGCCTGCATGGGTCCCCAGTTCGGCCTTGGGGCGACTGGAATGGTGACCCAAGCCGGGCACCGCTGCTCAGGGCCGGCCCTGTGGGACCTGGGGCGGTGGGGCCCTGCCGGCCGGCAGCTCGGGCCTGGGAGCGTCAGACGCCACCCCTCCCCCTCCGAGGTCTTGCGAATTTGGGCAAGGACGCGCCCGGGCGTCCTCTCTGTCTCTCCGCGGGAACGGGGTGGTCAGGCAGGCACTCGGGTTACTGTGACATCTTGCTGCGCCAGGTGGTGGGTTCAGATAATGCCCCGGGGGAGCCCGGGGAGCGCCGGCGGATGGGAGGGAGTGACGCGCATAAACAAGCGCGGTGGTGTGGACGACTCGCGCGCGCCGCGACCGCGCGGGGGAGGAGGGCGCTGATTGCCAACAGAACGCTCCAGGCCAGGCGGAGTACAGATGTTATCCCACTGGCAAGTGGAGAGAGGGACAAGACGAGAACATTCTTCAGAAGTGTTGGTGTGGTCACAGAAACCCAGGAGCTGTTTCCTGCTGCGCTGGTGTGACCGGTGGCTGCTGGGGGTGGGGTTAGGGAGGTGGTTGTGGCCAGGAGGGAGGGAGGTGGCCAAGGCCGGCCCCTGGGAGGGAGCAGTGCTGGGACCTCCCTCCGGAGTGCTGCCAGCCTGCCAGGCCTTCTGTTCTTAAAAAAAATTGTGATGTTGAGTCGTATCTGACATAAGGGTTCACCCATTTTGTGTACAAGTCAGTGGTTTTCACCATCATCATCGGATTGTGGACCATATTCAATCTGAGAACCTTTCATCACCTTATAAACGCCATAACTTTTATCATCCCCCTATCCAAATGCCCCCAGAAACCACTAACCTCCTCTGTATCTATTCATCTTGCAACCCTGGAAATTTCATGTAAATTGAATCATACAGCGTAGTCTTGCAAGTGGTTCCTTTCACTTAGTGTAATGTGTTCAATCTTGTGGCACATATCAGTACTTCATTTTTTTTTTTTTTTTTTTTTTGTTTTAATTTTTTTTTTTTTTTTTTTTTTTTTTTTTTTTTTTTTTTTTTTTTTTTTTTTTTTGGGCTTTTTAGTACTTCATTTTTTTTTTTTTTTTTTTGGCTGAATAATATACTGTTGTATGGACAGGCCACGTTTTGTTTACCCGTTCATTAGTTGATAGACATTTGGGTTGTTTGCGTCTTTGGGTGCCACACCTGTTCCCATGGTGGATGGTGAGGTTTGGTCCGTGAGGTGGTGCTTTAAAGCCATTTGAGCTCACCTGTATCTGTCACAACTGGAGACTACATACAAATACTTGTTTTTTTAGCTTTGTTATGGAAGGAAGCAGGCGGATGCACTTGTCTCCTTTACTCCTAAGCCACCAAGGCCTTTGTGGGGCTGGGCCCCTCAGGAGCAGGTCACAGGCAGGGATCTCCCATGCGTGAAGATGGACATGGGCCTGGTCGGATGCGGAATGAGGTGGCATGTTTCTGAAGGGCCAGGTGGCCCAAGGCTAAATAAGTGCAGCAGCTGAAGCCTCTGCTGCTCCTATGCACAGGCCCTCTGTCCCCTGCATGTGGCTGTGGTCCAGGGCCCAGGTTGGAGCACTCACCTTCCAGGAGGTGCCAAAGCGAGGGGATAGTCTTGCCTCTTGCCCCTGCCCTCTGTGGCCCAAGTAGGTGTGCTTCAGTTTATAGCCCTGTCAGCGTCCCTTTCATACTGGCATCAGACCATTCCACAACTTATGTCTAGCTGAGAACCCCTGGGTGCTCACGTGCTGTCTTTTATTAAACAATCTAGATGAGGACGGGGACTTGGTTGCCTTTTCCAGTGATGAGGAATTGACAATGGCCATGTCCTATGTGAAGGATGACATCTTCCGAATCTACATTAAAGGTAAGGGGCTGCTCTGGGGCTGCCTGAAGCTAGCTCAGCTTCCACTCATCTCCCTGCTGAGTAAAAAATTGGGCTTGATGTTCCACCAAGGAAGGGGTCAGGAATTTGAGGACTGTTTAAAACAGGGACATAGAGCCGGCCGGGCGCGGTGGCTCAAGCCTGTAATCCCAGCACTTTGGGAAGCCGAGGCGGGTGGATCACGAGGTCAAGAGATCCAGACCATCCTGG
>NW_016107940.1:236941-244087 GCF_001604975.1 Cebus imitator
AAAAAAAAAAAAAAAAAGAGACATAACAAATGCTGTGTCTGACCTGAGAAAGAGGAGTCCACGTTCACCCTAGGGGTGGGGTCTGGTGCTATGGTACGTGGGTGAAGGGCAAAGCCAAAGCTGTGCAGACAGGGTTCCTTGCTGCTGCTCTGCTGCCTGGGCCACACTGCCCAGGTAACAGACACAGGGACTGGGAACCTCCTAGCAGGTTCTTGGTTGCTCTTCTGCCCTCACCTAAGGAGCTGAATTTTGTGTGGACTCTATGCTGGAGAGCAGGGCCAGGGGCCTTGCTGGTGGTGACGATGGATGGGAGGACTTTAGGGGGCCCCACTCTAGTGGTTCTTTCTACCCTCCATGTAGAGAAAAAAGAGTGCCGGCGGGACCACCGCCCACCATGTGCTCAGGAGGCGCCCCGCAACATGGTGCACCCCAATGTCATCTGTGATGGCTGCAATGGGCCCGTGGTAGGAACCCGCTACAAGTGCAGCGTCTGCCCAGACTATGACCTTTGTAGCGTCTGCGAGGGAAAGGGCTTGCACCGGGGGCACTCCAAGCTCGCGTTCCCCAGCCCCTTCGGACACCTGTCTGAGGTGAGCAGGCCCTCCCTGCGGGCCTGGGGTGGGTGCAGGATGGCAGGAACCCTGACCTGCTCACTCCCTGCCCCTCTGCTAATTCTTCCCTCAGGGCTTCTCGCACAGCCGCTGGCTTAGGAAGCTGAAACATGGGCACTTTGGTTGGCCAGGCTGGGAGATGGGCCCACCAGGAAACTGGAGTCCACGTCCTCCTCGTGCAGGGGATGCCCGCGCTAGTCCCACGGCAGAATCAGGTGAGGCTTGTTTTGGAACTGGCTTCTGAATGATGACTGTAGTCAGTCAGGGAGCCTGTGTGCAAGGCAGAAATTCAGGGCACCTCCCCACCTTCCTGATGTCCTGAATTCCTCTGTGCATCTGTGTCCTACAATAACACAAGAACCCCGCAAAGTGGGGAGTATTCTCTGCGTTGCCCAAATGGGGAAACTGAAGTGCCCAAGTGCCTGAGGCCACAAATTCACCTGCAGAGCCCTTCCTATCTCAGGAGGCTGCCCTCTTGAGGTGCCCTGAGGTGTAGGCAGGGAGGCCTTTCCCACGCTGGGGTCTCTGCTGTACTTTGTTCTCTTTTGTGGTGGTTGTCCGGAAGATCAGAGCCAAAGCTGCTAAAGTCCTTTTAAACATAGTTGTAAGCTAAGAGTTACCCTTGGCTTTGCAGTCTGGATTTTTGGATTCTGATTTTATTAATCTTACTGTGTCCTGTGAATCACCTCACCCTTTGGGACAAAGATAGGGATGTTTGCTTGACTTTGAGTAAATAACACATTTACTCAAGGATTTGCTCAGTATTTATCCATAGTGTACTGAGCCTGAGCCTCTGTGGGGTTACTGAGCATCAGGGTCACAGATGAGGGGGAGCAGTGCAGGAGGGTGGAGAGGCTCATGGTGAAGGGGCAGGGGCCGCAGAATGGGAGGGAGGAGAGGGGGCTGCTGAGTGGGCTGCTGGACAAGGGGTTCAGGATAGAAGTCACCTGGGAACACGGGAACCTTGGCAAGAAGGTGACAGGACTGTAACAAGTATTCATGGCATTAGAGATATCTTTATTTTATCTTTGTGAAAATCAAAGCTTCTGGTCCATCGGAGGATCCCAGTGTGAATTTCCTGAAGAACGTAGGGGAGAGCGTGGCAGCTGCCCTCAGCCCTCTGGGTGAGTACACCCTCTTGCCCAGTGCTTTCCTAACTCAGCTTGCACTTTATGTAACTTTCACCTGGAATACTGCAGAGGAATGGGTAACTGACATACTCTTGACACTAGTGAGGCCTCATATTAACCTTTGTTAAGTAAGTGCTGGAACACAGGCACTCAAGGTTGAATTCCGTGACAGAATTCTCAAGCTTTCTACACGGAGTGAAGTAGAATCAGCCAGCATTTGGTTGGGAAAATCCCAGTAAGGGAGGGTGACCAGGCTCTGGTTGCAGGGCTTGCCTGTCACCTCTGAATGTCCTCCTTTGGGTGAACAACAGTCTGCATTTTCCCCTAAGCTGGGCCTTGGGATTTGGACTTTTGAGGACTTGGGTAATAGTTAGCTGAGATGCTATTTATCCTTTCCTTCTTTTAGTTTGCAACCCCCAAACCTTTCCTGGGTGCTTTTGAATGCTGGGCCTGCATCAGAAGGGGGAGAAGGTAGAGGCAGGTGCTCTCGGTGACACCCAGTTCCGGTGCCTCAGGTTGCACAGTGGGTCTGCTGGCGTGGGTGAACCCCAGCATGTACCTCTAGAGTGGTGCCACCTGACCCCAGGCATGAGCTAAGGTTCTGAGAACCCTCCCCGGTGGGCTTTAGAAAGTACCTGTTGTGTCTGACTAAGGGTCTGGGGCGGAGCGTGCAGCAGTAGGAAGTAACAATCAGCAGATGAAGCCAACTTTTAGTTCAAGATGATGGTGGATCTGTGATGGCAGATGGATTGCTGGGACACCTGCATCTCTCTCTCGAAAAAAGCGAGCTTATCTTTGCGACTGTAGTGGCTGGCTTTGTCCACGTAGCCTGTCCAAAGGTGTTCAGTGTTTGAAAGAATGCTGCTAGGAGGGCTGTCTAAATCCTGTCTGCCACCTCCTGTGGCTACAGGTCATGACTGCCATTTCCAACTCTGCTCATTCTGATTTTTTTTTTTTTTTTGAGACGAAGTCTCGCTTTGTCACCCAGGCCGGAATGCAGTTGTGCAATCTCTGCTCACTGCAACATCTGCCTCCTGGGTTCAAGCAATTCTCCTGCCTCAGCCTCCTAGGTAACTGGGATTTTAGGTGCCAGCCACCACACCCAGCTAATTTTTGTATTTTTTTTTAGTAGAGACAGGGTTTCACCATGTTGGCTAGGCTGGTCTCAAACTCCTGACCTCAGGTGGTCTGCTTGCCTTGGCCTCTCAAAGTGCTGGGATTATAGGCATGAGCCCCCGTGCCTGGCCTTATGTATTCTGCTTTGAAGCAGCAGTGACGTATTGGCATTGTTGCTGAACTAAACAGCCCAAATACATATGGCTTCTTTACTGAAGTTTAGAGGCGAAGTCAGAGAATAGGAAAGAAAAATTGCTATTTTTTTTTTTTTTTTTTTTTGTGATGGAGTTTCACTCTGGTTGCCCAGGCTGGAGAGTGCAATAATGAAGTCATGGCTGGGTTCAGGTGATTCTCCTGCCTTAGCCTCCTGAGTAGAGGAGATTACAGGTGCCTGCCACCATGCCCAGCTAATTTTTGTATTTTTAGTAGAGATGGGGGTTTCACTACATGTTGGCCAGGCTAGTCTCAAACTCCTGACCTCAGGTGATCCACTCGCCTCAGCCTCCCAAAATGCTCGGATTACAGGTTTGAGCCACCATGCCCTGCCAAGAATCGCTATTCTTAATGCTTTCCAGGGAGGGGAAAACAGTGGAGCACTGAGATTATGATTGAGATAGGCTCTGCCTAAACCCTGCTGCTTACTCTGGACATAGTAAAGGTCTGAGAAATTGCAGGTGAATTTGGAGGTATGAACAAGAGTCTTTCACTCAAAGAACAAAGGAGACATTCTTTGTTCACAAAACCAAGTCTAGGTTCAGGTAGAGACTTGAAAAGACAGTGCAGATCCCCAGGCCTTACCTTTTTTGATCCTGGTAATTGGGTGTTGGTGGGGCCTGGGGATCTTTCTGGGAGGCTGCCTAGGTGCTTGGGGTCACACTGTCCCAAGACCCACCTGTGCTGGTGCAGCATATCAGAAATGAACTGGATGCTCCATTTGGCACAGACAGGAATAATTTTGCAAGTGCTCAGAGGTCTTTGAGCACTAAAGGCTAAAGGTTTAAAGTGGATAGAATTGCTTTTTCCTAACTGAGGAGGAGCCTGGAGCTCTACAAACAAGGAACATTTTAGTAAAATAGACAGAGTGGTTTCAGCTGAGGAGAGCTAGTCAAGGAGTGGCTTACTCTGTTGTGGAAGTTAGGGCTATTTTCTTTCCTTTATGAGGAAGTATAAGCAGGATGACTCACAGGTTAACTGCCTAGAAGGGACTGTTTCCAGAGCAGGGCCCAAAGGGTAATGAGTCAACAGCAGCCTCCCGGTAGCAGTGTGTGTGGGGTGGGCGGTGGCTTTCATGTGAAGAGCCAAGGCCTTTCAGAGCCACCACTGAGACCCAGGCTCCTCCTGGCTGGGAGGTTGCAGGCCCCGACATCCAGGACATGAAGCCACAGAGTCCGTCCTGGACATGTTATCTTTGATAAACACACACCCACATGCAGAGGCTTTGTGGGGCAGCAGGGCACGGAGCATCGTCCAGTTTTGCTTTTTGTTTGTTTGTTTGTTTTTAAGTGAAAGCAAGTTTCTTAAGAAAGTAAAGAAATATAAAAATGGCTACTCCAGTGGCAGAGCAGCCTGTCCAGTCTTATTATAAGCCCTGAAATCTCAGGCTTTCATCATCAAATTTGAGAAATCCTAATTCTGTAATTTCTCTGATCTGTTTACAGATGAGTCTCATTACATACCCATTAAAAAAGCATATGGGTGTTGATTATACTATTCTTTCAACTCTTCTGTTTGCTTCAACCTTTTCATAATCACAGTTGGAAAGAATAAAGGAGAAAAACAATTGAAATATTACAGATGGAGGTACTTGCAGTTAAGCCTGCTTTTACTTAAACTCTACTGAAATAACAGGAAAGGGCTTAACCAAAAAAGAAAACACCATATACAAGGAAAGTAATAGAGGAAAAGACAAAGATGTCATCAGAGTTTGGAAGATGGAAATGAAGGGAGGGTGGCAGCCTGTCAAGGGAAGCTTCAGAAACCTCTGTGCCTGCAGAGGGCATCCTGGTGAGAAGCAAGACCATGTGTTCAGGTACCAGGAAAGGCAAGAGGTAGGAGTCCATCAGAGACTTCAGGGCCCACTTCTGGCCAAAGAAGGAAGGAACAAGGAGGAGGGTTGAAAAACCTCTAGTAAGTGTCAGTTAGAGACTTCAGGGCCCACTCGGCCAGATGACGACTCTTGCCAACACTTGAAGGAGATCCCATGTTTAATTCCAGGAGCACCTGACCCAGGGAAGCTTCAGCCATGGGATACCAGAGACACAGGGCAGGGTGAGGCACCAGGCTGAAACTGGGCATCCCGAATGAGCAGTGGTCCCAGCAGTCACTTCCCTGGCCAGGCAGGAGATGGGGAGTCCCTGTGGAGGGAGGCTGAATGCCCCCAGAGAAGAGTCCTACAGCTCCTGCCTGCCAGGCCCCCAGTCACCCTGTAGAGGGGAAGTTAATGATGGCCCTGGCCCCACCGAAGGCTTCCTGTCGACCTTTCCTTAGTGCTTCAGTGGGAACAGACAGCCTTGGGTCACCAACCATCTGAGGAAGCCTCCACACATGGGAGAAAAGGTCTTAAAGAGAAGAGAATGTTAGTGCCCTCAGTCAGATACGAAAGACTATTGTCTGCATGAAAAAAGGAACAGGTTACTATAAAAAGGATAACAAAGGGAATAGAATAAAGTTCTTGAAATTAAAAAATATAAAAGAAAAAAACTTTAAAAGAAGACTTAGATTCTGATACTGTCTCAAGGAGATATTCCAAAAGCAAAATAGAGATAGGAGGAAAGAAAAGAAAACTAGTATAGGAACAAGTCTGGAAGCCCAATATAGGATGACTAGGAATTCTAGAAAGAACAGAAAACTGAAAGGAGGAAATGAACATAGAATGCAAGATACAGTTTCTTGGTGCCAGGCACGGTGGCTCACACCTGTAATCCCAACACTTTGGGATCAAGGCAGGCAGATCATTTAAGCTCAAGTTTGAGACCAGCCTTGGCAACATAGTGAGACACCACTCCAGCTCTTCCCTTGTCTACAAACACTACAAAAATTGACCAGGCATGGAGTTGTGTACTTATTGCCCCAGCTACTTGGGAGGCTGAGGTTGGGGATGGCTTGAGCCTGAGAGGTAGAGGGTGCAACAAGCCTAGATTGTGCCGCTGCACTCCATCCTGGGCAACAGAACCTGCCTTGTCTCAAAAAAAAAAAAAAAAAAAAAAAAAAGCTTATCATTGTCAAGTGTTAGAACCCTGAGGATAAAGAGGGGCTCCTAAAACTCTAGGTTACCGTAAACACTTGGGACTACAAAGAGCAAACAAACATAAGAAACTAGGAGACAATGGAACAAGTGATGACTTCAAAAATCAATTAAAAAGGCTTTTCAGCCTAGAATTTTTTTGTTTTTGAAACAGGGTCTCACTGCTCACTGTCACCTGGGCTGGAGTGCAGTGGTACAATTGTCTCGATCTCTTCGGTCTCTTCGGCTCAAGTGATCCTTCTGCTTCAGCCTCCCAAGTAGCTGGGACTACAGGCATGTGCCACTGTGCCCAGCTTTTTTTTTTTTTTGGAGACAGAGTCTTACTCTGTCACCCAGGCTGGAGTGCACTGACATGATCTTGGCACACTGCACTCTCCGCCTCCCGGGTTCAAGCAGTTCTCTGCCTTAGCCTCCCAAGTAGCTGGGATTACAGGCGCCTGCCACCACACCTGGCTGATTTTGGTATTTTTAGTAGAGACAGGGTTTCACCATCTTGGTCAGGCTGGTCTTGAACTCCTGACCTCGTGATCCACCTGCCTCAGTCTCCCAAAGTGCTGGAACTACAGGCATGAGCCTCCATGCCCAGCTCTGTGCCCACCTATTTAAAAAATTTTTTGTAAGCCAGGCTCATGCCTGTAATCTCAGTACTTTTGGAGGCTGAGGTGTGTGGACCATCTGAGGTAAGGAGTTCAAGACCAACCTGGCCAACATGGTGAAACCTTGTCTGTACTAAAACTACAAAAATGAGCCGGGTGTGGTGATGCATGCCTTTAATCCCAGCTACTCTGGAGGCTGAGGCAGGATAATCGCTTGAACCTGGGAGACGGAGGTTGCAGTGAGCCCAGATTGTGCCACTGCACTCCAGCCTGGGCAACAGAGTGAGACTCTGTCTCCAGAACAAAAATAAAAATAAAAAAATAAGGCCGGGCGCGATGGCTCACGCTTGTAATCCCAGCACTTTGGGAGGCCGAGGCGGGTGGATCACGAGGTCAAGAGATCGAGACCATCCTGGTCAACATGGTGAAACCCCGTCTCTACTAAAAAA
>NW_016107940.1:244642-272723 GCF_001604975.1 Cebus imitator
AAATTATATGCATGAAAAAAAAAAAGATTACATGCATGAGCCACCGTGTCTGACCTAGAATTCTATACCCAGCTAAAATGATCAAATATAAGGTCAGAACAGTAACTTTCTGATATACAGTCTTAATTATTTTAACCTTGGTTTGAACCACATGAAAAGAGAAACCCAGAATGAAGAACAGAGATGTTAGGAAACAAAGGACCTAACAGGACAGAGGGTGAAAGTAAAGGTGGTCACAACATCACAGCAGAGCCTCTGCCCAGAGAGCTGCCAGTCCTCGCTGGAATAGGAGGCTGCATACCAAGGGGCATTCTCTAAGGAAAACACCAGAGCCAGTGGGGCCTCTGATCAACTTCACCCATGTAGAAAACTATGGAAATGCTGTGGGAGAACATGGGGAGAGTAAGCAAATGAAAAGAGAAGGCAGGCTGGGCACGATGGCTCATGCCTGTAATCTAAGCACTTCGGGAGGCCAAGATGGGCAGATCACCTGAGGTCAGGAGTTCAAGACCAGCCTGGCCAACATGGTGAAACCCCGTCTATACTAAAAATACAAAAATTATAGCTGGGTGTGGTGGCGGGGCACCTGTAATCTCAGCTACATAGGACTCTGAGGCAGGAGAATTGCTTGAACCTGGTAGGCGGAGGTTGCAGTGAGCCGAGATTGCGCCACTGCATTTCAGCCCAGGCAACAGAGCGAGACTACGTCTCAGAGAAGGCCAGGCGTGGTGGCTCACGCTGTAATCCCAGCACTTTGGGAGGCCGAGGTGGGCGGATCACAAGATCAGGAGATCAAGACCATCCTGGCTAACACGGTGAAACCCCATCCCTACTAAAAATACGAAAAATTAGCTGTGTGTGGTGGCACATGCCTGTAGTTCCAGGTACTTAGGAGGCCAAGGCAGGAGAATTGCTTAAATCCAGGAGGTGGAGGCTGCAGTGGTTGAGATCGTGCCATTGCACTCCAGCCTGGGCAACAGAGCGAGACTGTCTTAAAAAAAAAAAAAAGAGAAGGCGTCATTAGTGGTAGGAAAACAAAAAGCTATACAAGGAAATAGTCTGCTAATTGACCCAGCAAAGAACATTTAGATAGAGGTACTACCTGAAACACTGAATGTTTTAACAAAAAATTAAGTCTTAGAAAAGGTAGTGGAAGGGGAGGCAGATACTGGTCTAGAGTAAGAAGTGCATAGATGTGAACTCTTACCAATAGGCAAGAGTAGCATGAGCTGAAAGAGCACAGGGAGGCTTTGGGGAGTGGAATGGGAGCAGGGAGTTTGCACCACAGCCTCTGGCAACTGGTGACTCTAAGCGGTTGGTACGGAGACTTTTGACCATTTAATTTAAAAAATACTGTGATTCCTCCCTCTGTCCCTGGTGAGTTAGGTGAGCCTAGAGGTGTGCAGGCTCCCTGTGCTGCCAACCTTGGGCCCTACGCCTCGACTGCATGGCCTGTCTGCCTCTCTGAGCAGAGCCCTAGTGTTTAGGTGCGTGTACGTGTCATCGCACAAAGCCTCTATGTGCAGGTATCATGAGGCACATAGCCTTCCATCACTGTGGCTGGAGGCGCCTGCCACATGTAGCATTGGCTCACCCTGTACTTAGGGCCTGGCCTTACCTGCAGTGTAGCCTATGTCCTGCATGGTTAGGAAAAACAAGGTCTCTTTGGACTTTCTAGCTCAGAAGCTGACCTTAGATGTTAGCTGAGGTTCATGTTTTAGTGGATTGGAGAAAGAGAAAGGTCCAGTATCATAGGCACACAGAGAGTTTCCAGAAGCCACAAGAGATTTGGAGCTGGGATACTGGGAGGAGCCTCTGACTCAAGGGTTTGTATCTTGGCTGGTCCCATACTGGCCATGACTCTAGGGTCAAGCTCAGTAGGAGAACCTAGCACCTGTATCCACATGCTGAGTGCCACCATCCAGACCGTTACCTGCTTGTGGGAACTGAATATGAGATCTTCGTGAGTCTGCAGTCCCCACAGGTCAAGCTCCTGCCTGCAGGTGCATCCTTGGGGGAACTTCACAGCTTTTTCTTTCCTCCTTGGCCTCTAGGCATTGAAGTTGATATTGATGTGGAGCATGGAGGGAAAAGAAGCCGCCTGACCCCTGTCTCTCCAGAGTGTTTCAGCACAGAGAAGAGCAGCTCGCAGTCAAGCAGCTGCTACTCTGAGCCCAGCAAGCCCCGTGGGAACGTTGAGGGCGCCACGCAGTCTCTGGCGGAGCAGATGAGAAAGATTGCCTTGGAGTCCGAGGGGCACCCTGAGGCAAGCCTGTGCTCCTCCCGCCACCTGGGACCGTGGCCAGCCTAGTGATCTGTGGCCTGCACCTCTGCATCATCCTCAGCACCTATGCAGCCCCACTTACAAAATCCAAGGGAGCTGCTGCTATTCCTGTAGTGATGTCTGTGGCATTAAAGTCCTTTGGGAACCTGCTAGAATTTTGTAGTTACTTGGTCTTTGAGAGTGGCTCACTGTTCCCTGTAGCCCCCTGCAGCTTTAAATGCATGTGCACATGCACGCTCCCTGGCACACGTGCCAGGAGTTGTGTCATGTTAGGCTTGGCCTGTAGCGCATGCCTCCTGTGTGCTCATGGTGAGTTTTGTTCCAGGAACAGATGGAGTCTGATAACTGTTCAGGAGGAGATGATGACTGGACCCATTTGTCTTCAAAAGAAGTGGACCCATCTACAGGTGAACTTCAGTCCCTACAGATGCCAGAATCTGAAGGGCCAAGCTCTCTGGATGCCTCCCAGGAGGGACCCACAGGGCTGAAGGAAGCTGCCTTATACCCGCATCTGCCGCCAGGCAAGTGAACCAATAGGCTTTGTATTCATTCCTACCTTTCCCTTCAGAGCATCCTGTCCCCTTCTGATTTCAGCGACACAAACATAAGGATGGGATGTTCTCCACTGCGGGGCTTGTCTGTAGGCTGGGGAGGTTAGGAGTTGGTTTTGTCCTCTTAGGTCTACACTGAGCAACAGCGAGTAAACTCTGCTAATGTAGGAGTTTTAAAAATTTTTCTTGAAGCAAACTCCAGAGCAAGGAATATTAACTGTAGGAGTTTCTAAAACTTAACATGCAGACCTGGATTTAAGGCAGGTGTGACCCAGAGTGGGAGTAGCACTGGGTGTGTCCCCACGACTCACCTTGGGCTCAGACTCTTCAGTGTCTCCTCAGGGAGGGCTGGCCTGAGAGTGGGGGTCATAGCCGAGATCCCTATAGGAACCAGGCAGAAGCCACCACTGAAGTGGGTGGTGTAGAAGGCAGTGAGGGTAGGGTGGGGGGACAGCTGACACGCAGCTGAGACTCCTCATTGTCACATGGCAGCCGTGGGTAAACCAAGGTCCGTGTGCACCACCTGCCATGGGCTGCTGGTATGTGTCTTCTCCGCCTTAGGGGAAGGGATGGTGAGCTATGGCCTACGGGCCAAGAGTATTTCTTATATTTTTAAATCAAATGATGTGACAGTTAGATGAAATGCATATTTCAGTGTCCATTGATAGTTTTGTTTACATACCACCTGGCTGCCTTGTGTCACAGTGGCAGAGTTGAGCAGTGCGAAAAAGACTGGCCCTTTACAGAGAAAGCAGGTCCACCGTGGCCTAGGCCAGAGCTCTGGGCAGGCTCGGCCACTGGCAAGCCTGGTCCCAGTTGGCCAAGGCAGGAGGCTGTGTGTTTCGGGTCACTCAGGGGGCTCAGCGCCATTCCTCATGGCTTCCTTCCTGTTTCGGCAGAGGCAGACCCACGGCTGATTGAGTCCCTCTCCCAGATGCTGTCCATGGGCTTCTCTGACGAAGGTGGCTGGCTCACCAGGCTCCTGCAGACCAAGAATTATGACATCGGGGCAGCTCTGGACACCATCCAGTATTCGAAGCATCCCCCACCGTTGTGACTGCTTTTGCCCACCTCTTCTGTTGTCCCCCCCCCACCTTGTGTGTCATAGTTGTGTTAAGCTAGTGTAGAATTGCAGGTCTCTGTATGAGCCAGTTTCTCTGCCTTCTTCTTCCAGGATCAGGGATTGGGATGCAAGAAGCCATTTAGGGAGAAGCAAAACAAGTGATGTGAGGGGAGAGTCCTCGTGTGTGCACTGATGTCTGAGAAACAAGACCGGCCTCCGGGTTCCCTGGCTCCTTGCAGTGGTGCTGTGCTTGTGAGACATGAGGCTCACTGCAGTGTGCTCCTGGCCGCCCCCATGCAGGGGCTACATTAGCAGCCCAGCACATAGCTTGACTAATGGCCTTCCACTCTTTTTTTTTTTTTAATGACTTATAGGTCCCTGACATTTAGTTTATTTTTCTGCTAGAGACCTGGTACTCTCTGATTTTATTATTTTTTTATTATTTTATTTTTATTTTTTTCTCTCATTAGATCCATGGTAGAAGTTACTCTTTGATTTTAGATAAAGTAAGCCTAGGTATTGTCTGGGGGTAAGCAGGGGAGGGGGCTGTCTTGGCGCAGGCAGTGGCAGCCAGTGCTGTGGGCTTCCTGTAGGGACTGAGAAGGCTCATGAAGGGTGTCCGCAATCACTGAGAGCTGCTTCCTGGTCTCTTCACCACTGTATCTCTCATTTCCAAACCACCAGTAAGATCTCTTTGTAGCTATCCTATTATATTTGTTAACAATCTAAATGGTTTCAGCACTTTAACCAATGACATTTGCATAGAGAGAAATTATCTGTTTGACAGTAACTTTATTGTTGGTGATTCTTACACAGTATGTTTAAAAGCGCCTTAGGGGAACCCTGTCCCTCCTAACAAGTGTATCTCAATTAATAACCTGCCAGTCTCAGATCACAGATCATCATCAAAGTCTTCCCCGGTTGTAAAGAGGTCACATAGTTGTGTGGGTTGGGGATTCTGTGCCTCTTGGACCAAGGGCCCACCCTCTGCCTGACAAGTCCTTGTGTCCCCTGAGGTCTTCCTGCAGGGCCTCTCAGGCCCAGATGTGAGGGTGTGTGTGGCTTGAGGAAGCTGGGCAGCAGCTGTGGGCCTACTGAGGCCTTCCCTTGAAGTCTGTGCTATGGGGGCCCCTTGCTTAGCCTGTGCTGGCCCAGCTGGCCTGTGGTTCCTCTGCAGAGGCCTTGGCTGCTCTCTGTCCACATGTGAACTGTTTCTAGGTGACAGGACAAATTGTGCCCATTTAGAGGATGTAGCTGTAACCTGCCCAGGACCCCTCAGCTCCCTGATGCTGCACTCTGCATTGTTCTCCCGGAGGCACGGGCTGCCGCCTTGTTTCACCTTCCATGTCAGGCCAGCCTGTCCCTGAAAGAGAAGATGGCCATGCCCTCCATTTGTAGTAAAAATGACAGGGCCCAGCAAATCACCTGCCATGCCTGGGTCTTGGCTGGGCCTATGGTTCTGACACTTTCTGCTGGAATCTATCATCAGGCTGAGGACAGGCTTTGATTTTGAGGGTTAGCAAGACAAAGAAAATAAATCCCTTCTATGTCACACCAAATCTTCTGCTAAAGTGCATGACCAGGCCTTCCCAAAACAAGACATTTTCATGTCATCAAGTAATCCATTTCCTGGCAATCTTAGAATCAAGTCAGTGGTACCTAAAATGGAGGTGTGAGCAGAGAGGGCATAGAGATGTCTGGAAAGGGGTGGGCTGGCTCCATCCTACCACCTCCCACCTGGGATTGGCTCTCCAGAGCCTGCCAGGTTCTGCAGCTGCAGAGGTGGCAGCACTAAGCTCCCTGTGGGATAGGACCTTGGTGCTGTGGCCTGGCTTCGCTCACCCCAGGAACCAAAGATGCACTGAAAGTTGGGGTGTAGGCTGGGTATGGTGGCTCATGCCTGTAATCCTAACACTTTGGGAGGTCGAAGCAGGTGGATCACTTGAGACCAGGAGTTCGAGACCAACCCGGCCAACATGGCAAAACCCTATCTCAAATAAGAATATAAAAATTAGCCAGGTGTGATGGCATGTGCCTGTAATCTCAGCTACTTGGGAGGCTGAGGCTGAGGCAGAATCATTTGAACCTAGGAGGCGGAGGTTGCAGTGAGCTGAGATTGTAACATTACACTCCAGCCTGGGCAACACAGCAAGACTCTGTCTCAAAAAAAAAAAAAAAGAAAGTTAGGTTGTAGGCTGAGAGCAGTGGCTCATGCCTGAATCTCAGCACTTTGGGAGGCCAAGGCAGGCACATCACTTGAGGCCAGGAGTTCAAGACCAACCTAGCCAACATGGTGAAACCCTATCTCTACTAAAAATACTAAATCTCTACTAAAAATTAGCCAGAGATGGTGGCATGCACCTGTAATAACAGCTACTTGGGAGGGTGATGCAGGAGAATCACCTGAACTCGGGAGGCAGAGGTTGCAGTGAGCCAAGATCATGCCATTGGACTCCAGCTTGGGCAACAGAGTGAGACTCCATCTCAAAAAAAAAGATGAGTTGTATTGCTTACAAAGAGATGTGAAAGCAATAAGAGTGGGTCCCTGCTGCACTGCCACCCAGGCAGTATGGAAGAGGCTCTGTGGCCCTGACTGACACTTGATGTTGGCTTTGCTACTGAACTTGCTGTGACCGCACAAAAACTGCAAGCCTCAGTTCCTCACCTTTAAAACAAGGCAACAGGCTTGATAGAGCATAAAACACAATGATACCATTAAAACGTGCAGCCTAGGGACTGACATGTAGTGGACTCTGTGATCATTCTTCTGGGATTTGGGGATTCACGGCCACATACTTAACCCATGATCACAAAACTAGTTGGCAGAAATAAGGTTTGAACTCTGCCTCTTGCCATGAGCCAGTGCTCTAGTGCATGGTGTGAGGCCAGCCAAGTCTGACCTTGGCTGACATGGGGGTGGGGGCAGTGACTGAAGCCCAGTGGACTCCCAACTGCAGTGCCCTTACTTGTGCCCTGGCTCCTGTGACAGGCAGAGCAAACCCTGCACTCTGTAGCACTGGATATGCGGTGGGTCCTACTGGATTGGAAGCTTAAAGAACAAGACTACTGGGCCAGGTGCAGTGGCTCACACCTATAATCCCAGCACTTTGGGAAGTGGGAAGACTGCTTGAGCACAGGAGTTTGAGACGAGCCTGGACAACATAGTGAGACCATGTCTCTATAATTTTTTTTTTTTCTGTCACCCAGCCTGGAGTGCAGTGGTGTGATCTTGGCTCACTGCAACCTCTGCCTCCCAGGTTCAAGTGATTGTCCTGCCTCAGCCTCTCGAGTAACTGGGATTACAGGTACACAACATCATGCCCAGCTAATTATTTTTAGTAGAGATGGGGTTTCACCATGTTGGCTAGGCTGGTTTCAAACTCCTCACCTCAAGTGATCCACCTGCTTTGGGTCTCCCAAAGTGCAAGGATTATAGGCGTGAGCCACTGTGCCTGGCCTCTACGAAACATTTTTTAAAAAGAGCCAGCGTGGTGGTGCACATCTGAAGTCCCAGCTACTTGGGGGACTGAGGCAGTAGGATCACTTGAGCCTGGGAAGTTGAGGCTTCAGTGGGCTATGATTGTGCCACTACACTCTAGCCTGGGTAGACAGAGTGAGACCCTGTTTCAGAAAGCAAAAAAGAACAAGATAACACCCTAAGTGAAGAGTGCCTCACATATGAGAGTCCACACCTGGGGAAATGCGAGTGTGGAAGGAAGCATCTCCCAGGATTCAGGGCGGGCCCACTGACTACTCCTGCCTGGACAAAGGTCCCTGTGCTCCATGCAGAATAAGACAATGGCCCTGACCTAGAAAACCCCTGCTGGCCAACCTTTGTTGCTCCAAGGTGTCACAATGTCCTTTGGTCTTGAGTTACCCTCATGGGAGACAAGAGGCATGAGAGGGAAAAGCGGGTATAGACCCGATGAAGGAGTTGGCTTCAGACAGAAAAGACAAGAAACCCAAGTGGGAAGATGGGCTTTCTGTGGGTAAGAATCATATACTTAGTCAACTGTGACAAAAGACAAAATTATCCCACACATACTCAGTGGTCAATAGGACCAGAAAGAAACTGTTCCGTGTCACTGACCTTCTGGGGTTCCCAGGCGACCTCAGAGCCATCGGAGTCCTGGATGCCAAGGCTGCATGGAGGCTGGATGGTGCTCTGGCTCCACTTCCTGGCAGGATAGCACTGTCAGTACTCCTGTGCTACCCTTCAGTGGTACCCCAAGCCTGACTCAACGATCACATGGCCCACAAGCCTGGGTGGCAGCCTGCTCGTCCCTACAGCTTCCCAGGCAGCTGCTCAGCCTGCCCAGCCACCACCCAGGCCCCACTCCCCTGCTTCCTAGCTCCCAGTTGCTAGAAAGTTTTGTTTGTTTTATTTTAGTCAGAGTCTCACTGGCACCCAGACTGGAGTGCAATGGCACAATCATGGCTCACTGCAACCTTGACCTCCTGGGCTCAGGTGATCCTGCTGCCTCAGCCTTCCAAGTAGCTGGGACCACAGGCATGCACCACTATGCCCCATGAATTTGTTTTAAAAATTTGTTGTGCCAGGCGCAGTGGCTCAAGCCTGTAATCCCAGCACTTTGGGAGGCCGAGGCGGGTGGATCACGAGGTCAAGAGATCGAGACCATCCTGGTCAACATGGTGAAACCCCATCTCTACTAAAAATACAAAACATTAGCTGGGCATGGTGGTGCGTGCCTGTAATCCCAGCTACTCAGGAGGTTGAGGCAGGAGAATTGCCTGAACCCAGGAGGCGGAGGTTGTGGTGAGCCGAGATCGCACCATTGCACTCCAGCCTGGGTAACAAGAGTGAAACTCCGTCTCAAAAAAAAAAAAAAAAAAAAAATTTGTTGTACAGATAGGGTCTCCCTATGTTGCCAGACTTGTCTCAAACTCATGGGCTCAAATGATCCTCCTGCCTTGGCATCCCAAAGTGCTAGGATTTCAGGTGTGAGCCACTGTGCCTGGCTGAAAGTTCTCATTTGAAAGCAGAATCTACCTCCTGAAAGCACCTGCCCTCTAAAAGCCACCCTAGAACTTTAGCCTAAGGCAGTCTCCAAAAAACTCACTGAAATGCCCGAAGCAGAAGAGACCTTCCACAAGTCTGAGGTCTCTGCTCCTCTGTGCTAAAAGCTGTTGGCCTGTCAGCTACTCTGGCCACTTCCCTGAGGTCAGTACAGTCTGAGATGTTCCGAAGTAAGTCGGCATCATAAAGGGTATGCATGCTGGTATCCTGCCCAGCTCTTGCCTCTGCACCAACAGTGCCCAATGCCCAGGTGGGCTGAGGGGCTGGCAGTGGCAGCAACTACCCATTTTCCGATGTGCTGGCACTTACCACCTAGGTTTCTCCAGCTTGGCTGATGCTCACAGTGGCTCACTGGTACCCCGCTGCCAGGGCAGCATAGGCTCTGGGCCAGGTCTGGACCAGAGATACACTTGGTACCTTTTTCTAGGCAGGTCTTGACTGAAGTGGGGGCCTGGCTCCTCAATTTTGGATGAAGGCTGTTTGCTGAAGCACACTCCTCCTCCTTCCAGCTTCAGTTCTTGGGAGTCCTTTTCTAGATACTTCAGCCAGCGACTCCCTGAGGGATGTGATTTTTCCTACCAGATTGAGAAAAAAGCTGATTCTCAGTACTGGAAAGCAGGCAGTTTTATCGAAAACCCCTAGTCCAACTCTTAGGCCTTAGGATCTCAGGAATCATGCCTACCTCCACTCTAGGAAAGGCATTGGCTGGAAGGTGATGGACACCAATATCCTATGATGCTGGCAGGATACTGCTCGCTGGTACAGGCCTTGGGTAGGTGGCAGGGCACAGCCAGCCAAGAATCTCATGAATGTCTATGCTCCTTGGCCCAGTGATTCCACACAAAAAGAGAAGGCAGCAATGCCAGTCCCAGTCTTATAAATAATAGCAAATGTTATTTATAAAAGCAGAAGTGTGGAAACATGGCTGGGCATAGTGGCTCACACTTGTAATCCTAGCTCTTTGGGAGGCTAAGGCGGGTGGATCACCTGAGGTCAGGATTCGAGACCAGCCTGGGCAACATAGTGAAACCCCATCTCTACTAAAAATACAAAAATTAGTTAGGCATGGTGGCAGGCACCTGTAATCCCAGCTACTTGGGAGGCTGAGGCAGGAGAATTTCTTGAACCCGGGAAACAGAGATTGCAGTGAGCCGAGATCATGCCACTGTACTCCAACTTGGAGGACAGAGCGAGACTCTGCGTCACATGAAAGAATTTCGAAAGAGAGGGAAAGGAAAGGAAAGGGAAAAGGAAAGGGAAAAGGAAAGGAAAGGAAGAAAGCAGGCAGGCAGAAGTGTGGAAACAACCTAAATGCCACATAATAAAGTAATCAATACTAGTACATCTACTACATTCTGTAAATACTTTTGTTTTTTTGAGACATCGGGGCCCCAGTGAGCAGTGATCATGCCTCTGCACTCCAGCCTGGGTGACAGAGGGAGACCCTGTCTTAAAAAATAATAATAAAATAATAAATAATAAATGAAAATCACTGAAAACCATACAGCAACAAAGAAGAATGATATAACTGAAAACTAGGATGCAAAAAAGTATTTCTGATGAGAATGATATAAAATTCAGTCTGTAAGTGAACCAAATTGGAAGCACAGACAAAAGTACCAGAAGAGCATCTTCTTCTGCTTATAACAAAGTGTGAATCTGGCTAGGTGCAATGGCTCATTCCCGTAATCCCAGCACTTTGGGAGCCAAAGCAGGAAGACGGCTTGAGCCCAGGAGTTCAAGACCAGCCTAGGCAACATAGGGAGATTCTACCTCTATAAAAAAAAAAAAAAAAATAGCCGGGTGTGGTAGGGCATACCAGTTCCTAAGGAGCCTGAGGGTAGGAGGATCACTTGAGTCCAGGAAGTCAAGGCTGCAGGGAACCATGATCATGCCACTGCATTCTAGCCTGGGTGACAGAGTGAAACCTTGTTTCAAAGCAAAAACAAAAACAAAAAAAAAAAACAGCTTATAGTCTGTAACAAAGAAAGATGGAAACCCAGGTGTTTTACCCCATTATTTCCCTCTCAGAGATATGCCCAGGGTGATGTGGAAGCAAAGTGGAAGCAGTACAAGGTGATATTTGAGCTACCTTCAGAAGGAGCTCTCCAAGCAGAGGAGAGTCTTTTGCAGGGTATTGTAATGATTGGTACACATGGCTATCTCCATCCTTACAAAGGTACAGGTTTATTTATTTTTGTGTTCCCCATAGCTTTAGGCCAAGTGCCTGTCATTGGATGGCATCAACACACGTTTGCTATACAAATGACTACTGGATACATCTGTGCATTCATCCCTTCCCTGACACAGAGCCAGCCTGGGGCAGGTGGGCCTGATGCTTACCTGCTGCTTCACATTCCCAGCCTGCTGATGGCCCATGTTTTCTTCTTCACTGGCACTGACAGTTTCTTCTAGAGACCTTTGGGGAAGACCATACATATGCCCTTTGAAAAATGACCAGGGGCTGGGCTCATGCTTGTAATCCTACCACTTTGGGAGGCTGAGGTGGGTGGATCACCTGAGGTCAGGAGATCAAGAAAAGTCTGGCAAACATGGTGGTGCATGCCTATAATCCCAGCTACTCGGGATGATAAGGCAGGAGAATTGTTTGAACCCGGGAGGTGGAGGTTGCAAAATCGCTGGAAGATGGAATCAATGACAATGAAGATAAGATGAAGCCTCAACCTGCCTGGGCTCAGGTGATCCTCCCACCTCAGCCTCCTGAGTAGCTGGGACCACAGGCACACACCACTACATCTGGATAAATATTTTTCTTTTTGTAGAGAGGGTTTTGCCATCCTGCCCAGGCTGGTCCCAAACTCCTGGGCTCAAGGGATCTACCCACCTCGGCCTCCCAAAGTGCTGGGATTTACAAGTGTGAAGTACATATCCAGCAGGTATTTGATTTTAAAAATCATTTTCCAATTGTCCACTGCATGTGTATAGAAATACAATTTAATTTTGCATGTTGACCTTGTATCCTTGTGATCTTGCTAAAATATTAGTTCTAGTAGCTTTTTTTATAGATTCATTAGGATTTTCTACATACACAATCATGGTTTTATCCAGTATGGGATTTACTGTTGTTTCCTGAATCTAAAAATGTTAAGCCCTTGATTCTGGAAAATGCTGTGCTCTTATCTCTTCAATTATTGCTTTTGCCTCATTCTCTTAATTTTCTCTTGCTAGAACTCTTCTCTGTAACCTCCATGTCTCTCAACTTTTCCTCATATTTTCTACTTTTCCATTTTTCTGTGTGGCATTGTGAATAATTTCTTTCTTTCTTTTTTTTTTGAGATGGAATCTTGCTCTGTCGCCCAGGCTGGAGTGCAGTGGTGTGATCTTGGGCTCACTGCAACCTTTGCCTCTTGGGTTCAAGCTATTCACCTGCCTCAGCCTCCTGAGTAGCTGGGACTACAGGTGCGTGCCACCATGCCCAGCTAATTTTTTTTTTATTTTTAGTAGAGATAGGGTTTCACCATGTTGGCCAGGATGATCTCGATCTCCTGACCTTGTGATCCACCTGCCTTGGCCTCCCAAAGTACTGGGATTACAGGCATGAGACAACACACCTGGCTGCATTGTGAATAATTTCTTTAGATTTATCTTCCATTTCACGAATTCTCTTTTCAGCTGCATTTAATCTGTTTAACCTGTCACTGAGTTTTTAATTTCTTTTTTTCGAGACAGAGTCTCACTCTGTCACCCAGGCTGGTGTGCAGTGGTGTGATCTTGGCTCACTATAACCTCCGCTTTCTGGGTTCAAGTGATTTCCAGCTAGTTTTTGTATTTTTAGTAGAGATGGGGTTTCACCATGTTGGCCAGGCTGGTATTGAACTCCTGACCTCAAGTGATCCTCCTGCCTCAGTCTCCCAAAGTGCTAGGATTATAAGCATGAGCTACTGTGCCCAGCCTGAACTTTTAATTTCAATGATTATACTTTTAATTTCAGCAAACTCTTTTAAGACAGAGTCTCACTCTGTTGCAGCTTCTCTCTGGAGCAATACATTTTCAACCCAGGCCTCACTTGAGCCTGGGAGGTGGAGGTTGGCTCTCTACAACTTCCACCTCCCACACTCAAGTGATTCTTATGCCTCAGCCTCCTGAGCAGCTGGGATTATAGGTATGTGACACCACGCCCAACTAACTTTTGTATTTTTAGTAGAGATGGGGTTTCACCATGTTGGCCAGGCTGGTCTTGAACTCCTGACCTCAAGTGATCCACCTGGCTTCGCCTCCCAAAGTGCTGGGATTACAGGTGTGAAACACTGCACCCGGCCTCTTTTTGGTTCTTTTTCAAATACTCCTATTTTTTTTTTTTTAATGTGAGGGTGATCTGGCTGTGACATCTGTCACCTCATCAATCACCAAGGTTGATTCACTGATCTGGCTGGCTAGGCAGTGTCTCATTCCTCCCTCACAGCTCCATGTGCATCCCTCCTGACGCTGTGTGCTTGGTCAAAGAAAACAACCATCCCTGATAGTGGAGGACTGGTCTTCGGTCACGGGTATATGAGTAGCTGCACTCCCCTCCTAGAAACCTCCATAACGAGCTCTCAAATATACCTATTTTTTGAAGTCCCTCATCACTCTCTACATTTTTTTTTTTTTTTTTTTTTTTTTTTTTTTTTTTTNGTTGTATGACATTGTCTGCCTGTTCAATTAGATTGAGTTTCTCAAAATTTTATATTATTATTATAATTACGTAATCTATTTATATACCAAGAGCACCAGACCTGTGAGAGAGGCCATCCTAGATCAGCCAGGGCCAGTCCAGCTGTCCCAGACCAGACAACCAACCCAAAGAATTATGAGAAATAGTAAATATTTGTCCCTTTTGTTTTTTTTTTTTTTTTTTTGAGATGAAGTCTCGTTCTGTAACCCAGGCTGGAGTGCAGTGGTGCAATGTCAGCTCACTGCAACCTCTACCTCCCGGGTCCCAGTTCAAGCAATTCTCCTACCTCAGCCTCCCAAGTAGCTGGGATTACAGGCATGAGCCACAATGCCCAGCTAATTTTTGTATTTTTTAGCAGAGACGGGGTTTCACCATGTTGGCCAGTCTGGTCTTGAACTCCTGACTTCGTGATCTGCCCACCTTGGCCTCCCAAAGTGCTGGGATCACCCCCTTTTTAAATCAAATATATTAAACATGCAATATTATGTATTCTGAAGTCTTTATGGGTCTGACTTTTCTGACTGTTGTTCTGCTATCTTTTGCTCATGGTGACATATTTCCTTGAATGTTAAATGATTTTAAACTCTTAAGTATATGCTACTTGGAACTTTTTCTGTGGGAATTCTTTAAGGCCTGGGTTGAAGGCATATTGCTGCAGAGAGAAGCTGCATTTACCTCTGCTTCCTGGGACAAATGAAAGATATAATCAGCTTGAGGCTTTTCACACAGAGTATGTAAAAGGATGAAAAACCATGGTATTTCCAAAATCTTAAGAGATATCTCCCCCTCTTCAGCCATTGCCAAAGTCAATACAGGCAAGCTACCTGTTGCAGAGTGGGTCTAGTTCATTTGTACACTGAGGGTATAGTCTTCTGGAGGCTCAGTTTTGTATGGAGGTGTCCTACTGGCCTTCCCATGCTGACCAGGCTGTAGGTTTTGTCTTCTGTCTCCTGCACCCCTCTCAGCCATCTAAATGGAAGCTCCAGAGCACTAGGCTTCAATCACCCTAGGAGCTCAGGTGCTTCCTCTCTGGCTTTAGGCTTTTTTTTTTTTTATGCCAGTTAAATTTAGCAGTGGAGAGTTATACCAACTTTAGTGACACTAATATTAATAAATTCTGATAGCCCACTACCATCAGACCAGCTTCGTTTTCGTTTTTAACCTATGAGAGTTACTTACTTTCTTGTCAGCGTATCAGTGCATTTAAAATAGCTAGCATTTTTAGTATTTTCAATGCAAAAATTGCTCAGGGTGTTTGACTGCCATATTGTAAGACATGGAAGTCTAAGGGACTTCTCCACTGTGTACTTCTATTATCCAGTCAAGATTAAAACAGGCCAAGACAATCACACTCTTCTCAAACAACTGTACCTGAGTGGCAACTCTGAAACTTGTCCCTGTAGCAGATTTAATTTTTGGACATGCCGTCTACAGTCAGCACCAGAACCTTCACCATAAGCCTGAGAGAACAAAAAAATATATAAAATTTAAAAAGTGTTGGCAGAATGCTGAGAAAACAGATCCATTTGAGATGCACCTCAGGGAGGACAAAGCTATATTCTGTAAGGCCCAAAGACCCCTAAGGCATCATGCAGGAATCCTGACTGACTGACTGCTATCTCTAGAATGATTTACAAACCAGCTGCCTCCAGAACTAACAGTTTAGGTCTATCTGGCTGTCCCACAAGCACCCTGAACTCTACCTAATGAAGCCAAACTCAACCCAAAGGCCTACACGAATGGTTAGTGAACATGAATAAAAACGTCACAAGAGAAGTAACACATATTGCCATATTATATAACATACTGCTAAAAAATAAATGAAATGATACTTATTCTCACTGATAATCAAAGGAATACAAAATAAAATACATTTTTTTCCACTTAGCAGTCACAAATTCATCCAATAAATATTTATTGACTACCAACTATGTGCCAGGCCTCATCTAGAGGTAGATAATACAGGAGTGGACAAGACTTCCTGTCATCATGGAACTCACAATCAAGTAAGAAGAGATAGGAAATAAACAAGTGAGGCATGTAACCTATCAGATGCTAATAAGTGCTCCTAAGGAAGATAAGACCAGGAAAGAGGCCTTACATAAGAGTCTACAGTTTTACATAAGGTGTTCAAAATGGTCAAAGAATGGATCTCTAAAAAGGTAATGTTTGAGTCCAAACAGGAAGATATGAAGAAGCAAACCACATGGATGTCTGGGGGAAGAATTCCAGCAGAAGCAATGATCTGAAAATGAGCATGAAGACCCTAAGCCTGGCATTTTGCAGAAACAGTGAAGAGGCCAGCATGACTGGAGCTGAGTGGTCTAAGGGGAAGATGGTAAGAGACAATATTTGAGAGTATGGGTCCTACCATAGGCAGAATCAGCTTCCCGGGTATGAGATCTGCTCTGCTATTGCTGTCTTGAAATTCTTAATAATCTGATCTTTGAACCTGTGTTTTGTAAGTGAAATCCGATGGGACAATAGAGCACATCTGTGATCAGACACATACACTATACATGTCCACTGCTCCTCAACACCCCACTGGCAGGAGCATTCTTGATGTCCCGTGGACACAGAATTCCTGTAGACACCCAGTGCCTGCAGCTAGTAAGTCAAGTGAGAACTGAGAACTAATCATTGTTTTTAGCAACATAGAGACCACCGCTGACTCAGACACAAGCAATTTTAATGGATAGGTAGGGAGTGTAGTCCTGTTTGGAGCACATTCAAGTGAGAAGAGAAAAGAGTAACTGGAAGAGGAGATGGCAAAGTTGCAAAAGACCAGGCTGGCATAACCAGTAGCAGTGTGCTCTTCCATAGGGCAGAGACTGCTGGCTGGATAGTGAAGAGCATTCTTCCCGAACGTGGGCACAAAACTAGACTTCATTTTCCAGTGTGTGTGTGGTCAGGGTGGCCACAAAACCAGGCTCTTTTCATGGTAGTGTCACTTGTTTCCCAGCCTGGCCCTCAAAACCTCCTGGTAGCTCCTCCACGCACTCACTTGCCCTTCTCAGTGGCTTGAAGCAGCTACAAATGAGCCTCAGGGAATAAAAGAAGCTCAGGGGCCGGGCGCAGTAGCTCACGCCTGTAATCCCAGCACTTTGGGATGCCGAAGGCAGGTGTATCACAAGGTCAGAAGTTTGAGACCAGCCTGGCCAATATGGTGAAACCCCATTTTTTTTTTTAAAGACATTTATTCAGCATCACAATCAAACTATTACATTTAGCAATCAACAGCACGGGTGCAAAAAAGAAAAAAAAAGAAAAAAAGAAAAAAAATCTACATTAAAACCCTTTGTTGGAATGCTTTACACTTTCCACAGAACAGAAACTAAAATAACCTGTTATACAATTAGTCACAAATACAGTCCTCGAGTTTTTTGCCCATACACATGAGTATTTGTCTAAATCATGTCTTCTTTGTAGCGGCTAGGCCCTACCACCACTGTGCTTGGCTGAGTTCACAAATCTGTTGTAACCTGTAGCTTCCCTGTCACTTCTCTGGCTCTCCTCTCCTGCTAAGCTTTGTTTCCTAATTAAAATCTTCTGCCACTGCCATAGCTACTGCTGCTACTGGAACCGCCATAGCCACCTTGGTTTCGTGGTTTGGCAAAGTATTGGCTGCCACCACCACAGGGGCCAGAGCTCCTGCCTCCAAAGTTTCCTCCCTTCATGGGTCCAAAATCTGAAGACTGATTGTTGTAATTGCCAAAATCATTGTAGCTTCTGCCACCTCCAAAATTGTTTCCATCATTACCAAATTCATTATAGCCATCCTCACTGCCACCATATCCACCACCACCATAGCTGCCACCAAAGCCACCAAGATCACTGAAGTTTCCTCCATGACCAAAGTTGCACTGAAACCAGCTCCACAACCACCACCAAAGTTTCCAGAACCCCTTCAACCTCTGGCTGGATGATGCACTAGCTCTTGCTTTGAGAGGGCTTTCCTAACTTCACAGTTGTGGCCATTCACAGTATGGTATTTCTGAATGACAATCTTATCCACGGAGTCATGGTCGTCAAATATTATAAAGGCCAAGCCCCTTTTCTTGCCACTGCCTCTGTCAGTCATGATTTCAATCACTTCAATTTCTCCATACTGTTCAAAATAATCTCTTAGGTGATGTTCTTCAGTGTCTTCTTTAATGCCACCAACAAATATTTTTTTCACAGTTAAGTGGGCACCCGGTCTTTGAGAATCTTCTCTTGAGACAGCCCTCTTTGGTTCCACAACTCTTCCATCCATTTTGTGTGGCCTTGCATTCATGGCTGCATCCACCTCCTCCACAGTTGCATACGTGAGGAACCCGAAGTCCCTGGAGCACTTTGTGTTTGGATCTCTCATTACCACACAGTCTGTGAGTGTTCCCCATTGCTCAAAATGGCTCCTCAAGCTCTCATCGGTTGTTTCCAAGCTCAGCCCTCCAATGAAGAGCTTCCTCAGCTGTTCCGGCTCTTTAGGAGACTCTGACTTAGACATGATTGGAGGGAGAAGAGAGACTTTAACGATGCTTCCTCGGCAGCATCCACAGGCAAAAAGGAGCAAACTGACGAACGTATCTCGAAACCCCATCTTTACTAAAAATACAAAAAAATTAGCCAGGCATGGTGATGTATGCCTGTAGTCCCAGCTACTTGGGAGGACGAGACAAGGAGAATCACTTGAACCTGGGAGGCAGAGGTTGCAGTGAGCTGAGATTGCACCACTACTGCACTCCCAGGACTGTTATGAGAGCAAGAGAAACAATGTCTATTTATTAAGCCACTGCAATTTTGGTGTGTGTTTGTTACTGTGGCCTAGTCAGCCATATACCATATACCACACATAGCACAGAGGCACTAAGGGGAGTAGGAAGGCTTCCTCAAGGAGAATGTAGAAATACATACATCTCAAACAAGCCATGCTCACCATGCGGGGTGTCTACCTAGTAAGCCAGCCCCTGTCTTCTGAGACCCAATCCCAGTTGACTAGACCAGAGGTAGATATCCGAACCAGCCTGGGCCAACCAGATTACTTCTCCTAGGAATTTATAATTGGGACTCAGCTCTTCCACTTGGCTTGGAATGAGATTCTGTGCACTTGGAACAGAGAATGTGACTATGAATTGCCTGGGGAGAAACAGAAGGGAAGGAGAAGAGAAAATCAAGCAAAGATATAGAGAGAAGCTGGGTGACGGGGAGAAGAAGGAAGGAAAAGCTGATACCTGGCTTGTTGGCAGCTTTTCAGTTCTTGGGGTTAGTTCTTCAAGGGATCAGGAATGAAGTTCTGCCCCTTGGATTCCCTAGGATATCTCATTACCTTGCCAGTACATTTTTATTTTTATTTTTTTACTTTGCTGAACCCATTCTGAAGTGCTTTTTACCCTTTTTTTAAAAAAAATCAGGTGAAGGCACTCATCAACATTATAAAGTGTTTTTGTCTATTACTGCAACTAAAAGAACCTTGATCAAAAGATATCCTTTAAAACAGCAATTTAGGCCAGGCGCAGTGGCTCACACCTATAATCCCAGCACTTTGGGAGGCCGAGGCGGGCAGATCATTTGAGGTCAGGAGTTCAAGACCAGCCTTGGCCAACATGGTGAAACCCTCTGTCTACTAAAAATAAAAAAAAAACAAATTTGCTGGGTGAGGTAGTGTGCATATGTAATCCCAGCTAATCAGAAGGCTGAGGCAGGAGAATCACTTGAACCTGGAAGGCGGAGGTTGCTGTGAGCCAAGATCACACCATTACACTCCACCCTGGTGACAAAGTGAGACTAGACTCTGTCTCACAAAAACTCCCCAAAAACAGCAATTTAACTTCTAGTACTTTGTCCTAAGTAAACAGTAAACAGCTGATCAAGTGAATAAAGAAGTATTTATACAAAGTTTCACTGTAGAGTTGTGCATAACAGTGAAAGGAAAATCAACCTAAATGCCCAACAAGGTTGGACTGGTTACTTACTCATTCAACAAGCACCAAGGACTGTGCTAGGTGCTGAGGATACACCAGTAAATAAAAAAGGAAAAGCTTCTGTTCTCATGGAACTTACAGTCTTAGATGGACAATCTGCACATAAATACATGAATATATAACTTTGATAGGATAATGAGAAGAGGGAGGGGAACTCCATAGTGAGCACAAAGGCCTGAAGAGGGAGCAAATTTGGGTTTAAGGTCAGAAAGCAAGCACCATGGCTGTAGGAGGAAAGATGGGAGGTGAAGGGAGAGGCAGCACTGGGGCTGAAGCAGGTAAAGAGAAAATTCAATAAGGCAAAGGATGCAGGGCAGCTGGGGTCCTTAGAGTTCAGGAGGGGCAATATGCATGGACTGAAAAGATGTGCTCAATGTAGGTGCAAACAGCAGGCTGGATAAGAGCATTTACAGCCTGCCCCTGCCTGCCTCCACTTCCTGAGTCCACTTTCCCACACCCCCACCTCCACCAATAGCCTCTGTCCTCCCTAGCTGGTCTGATTCCTCCTCATCTTCTAACAGTCCCCAGTGCTTTCCTTGTGCTCCGTCAAGTTCTTTGTTTGTTTGTTTGTTTGTTTTGAGATGGAGTTTCGCTCTTGTTACCCAGGCTGGAGTGCAATAGCGCGATCTCGGCTCACCGCAACCTCCGCCTCCCGGGTTCAGGCAATTCTCCTGCCCCAGCCTCCTGAGTCGCTGGGATTACAGGCACGCGCCACCATGCCCAGCTAATTTTTTGTATTTTTAGTAGAGACGGGGTTTCACCATGTTGACCAGGATGGTCTCAATCTCTTGACCTNAAAAAAAAAAAAAAAAAAAGAAGAAGAAACCATGGACAAGAGGTGAAGTGGGAGGAAAAACACAGGAAAGAAAAGTAGAAAGGGATATTCTTTTTTTTTTTTGAGGCAAGGCCTACCTCTGTCACCCAGGCTGGAGTGTAATGGCGTGATCTCAGCTCACTGCAACCTCTGCCTCACAGGTTCAAGTGATTCTCCTGCCTCAGCCTCCCAAGTAGCTGGGGCTACAAGTGCGTGCCACCATGCCCAGCTAATTTTTGTATTTTTAGTAGAGGCGAGGTTTCACTATGTTGGCCAGGCTGGTCTTGAACTCTTGACCTCAAGTGATCCACCCACCACCTTGGCCTCCCAAAGTGCTGGGATTACAGGCATAAGCCATCACACCTGACCATAATGTTCACTACCTTGACAGGGCTTGGATTACTCATATGTATGCATTTGTCAAAACTCATCAAATGATATCTTTAGTATTTGTGCATTTCACACAAATTTTTCATAGCAAAAATGTACCTCTACACCCACTCCCCTAAAAAAAGCCCATAGAGTCGGGTGCGGTGGCTCATACCTGTAATCCCAGCACTTTGAGAGGCTGAGGCGGGCGGATCACCTGAGGTCGGGAGCTTGAGACCAGCCTGACTAACATGGGGAAACCCCGTGCCTACTAAAAAACCAAAATTAGCCGGGCGTGGTGGCACATGCCTGTAATCCCAGCTATTTGAGAGGCTGAGGTAGGAGAATCGCTTGAACCTGGGAGACGGAGGTTGCAGTGAGCTGAGATGGAGCCATTGCACTCCAGCCTGGGCAACAAGGACGAAACTCCGTCTCAAAAAAAAAAAAAAAAAGAAAAGAAAAACTAAATGGAATTGGATCTGAAATAATTATTTATTTATTTATTTATTTTTGAGACAGTCTCACTCTGTGGCCCAGGCTGGAGTGCAGTGGCACAATCCTGGCTCCCTGTAACATCTGCCTCCTGGGTACAAGCTATTCTCCTGCCTCAGCCTCCCGAGTACCTGGGATTATGGGCGTGTGTTACCATGCCCAACTAATTTTTATATTTTTAGTAGAGACGGGGTTTTACTATGTTGGCCAGGCTGGTCTCAAACTCCTGACCTCAAGTGATCCACCTATCTTGGCCTCCCACAGTGCTGGGGTACAGGCATGAGCTACCATGCCTGACCTGAAACAATTTAAAAAATTGATAGAAAAAGAGTCCAGAAACAAACCGACACATATGTGTAAAAATTTAGCATAATCATAAAGGAGGCACTTTAAGAGTGAGAAAAGAATTCGAATTAGAGTCACAGCACCAAAAAATAATAATAATAAAATAATTTTAAAAAAGAGTAAGAAAACAACAGACTATTTAACAAGTCTGGGTTGGTGCTGGGAAACATCATCAAGTTGGGCTGGGTGCAGTGGCTTAAGCCTGTAGTCTCAGTGACTAGGGAGACCAAAACTGCTTTGAGTCCAGGAGTTTGAGGCCAGCCCGGGTAGCACAGCAAGAGCCTGTTTCTCAAAGCCAAACCAAACTAAACCAAAACAAAAAAACCCCAAAAACCCAAGATGAAACTCTACCACCTGTGGGTCTAAAAAATAAATTTCACAGTTTATTTTCAATTCTTGTTAAACCTGACTAGATGTGTTCTCTCTTAACATGATAAAATGCTGTAAATCCAGCTCTAATGCTGAAGAATCTCTAACAGCATTCCCATGGAAGTCAAGAACATGAACAAGCCAGAGTTGCCCACTATTATTTACTATTTTTTTCTGGATGTACTATCTAATGGAATTAGTAGAAAGTTGTAAGTGGTATAAAAATTGGAAAGGAGGGGAAAACCCTATCATTATTTATAGATATAATATCTGATATAATTTTTTTTGGGGATGGAGTTTCACTCTTGTTGCCTGTGCTAGAGTGCCATGGTGCAATCTCAGCTCACTGCCATCTCCACCTCCCAGGTTCAAGCAATTCTCCTGCTTCAGCATCCCAAGTAGCTGGGATTACAGGTGTGTGCCACTATGCCCAGATAACTGTGTAGTTTTAGTAGAGACAGGGTTTCACCATGTTGGTCAGGCTGGTCCGGAACTCCTGACCTCAAATGACCCACCCACCTTGGTCTGCCAAAGTGCTGCAATTAAATGTATGAGCCACCTTGCCCGGCTGCAACCTGATATAGTTTTTTATCTGAAAAGCCAACAGAATGAAATGAAAAGCCACAAAAACCAGACAATCTAACATAGTGGTTAGGTACAAAATTAAGATACCTTCAAAATTTAATATAGCTTTTGTATGAGCAGACATCTAGTTAGAAGAGATAATGGATAAAGAGTCCACTGATAACAGCAACAAATAAAATGTTACCAAGGGATGCCAAGGTTACTTGAAGAAACATAATCAATCATGTTTAACATCACCAAGATGTCTAGGTTGATTCATTAAAATTAATATGATTAATATGATCCTAAAACAAAATCATGAGGTTTTGGGGGGAAGTATCCAAAAGGATTCTAAGGAGAACAATGAGCATCTACCAAAAACTGAAGTGGGTATATCGTATGGCTTAGCATTTATTTCCCAGCTTCTACCTTAAAACACCAATAAAATTGAATTTTCCATTGGGTATGTAAGCAACTATGAAAAGCATTTTAAAAAGTTTAGGACCCACAGTAACTGGTAAAGGAATTAATTCTGGTAACTGCTGAGAGATAGCATGGTTTTGCCACTTATTAGATGGAGAAACCACTTGACTTCTTTGGATTTCAGAATTCTCATGTCTGTAAGATCGGAATGATGCCTAATTCAAAGGTTGTTGAAGTTAAATGTGTTAAATTGGTATTTTACTTGCAATTAAAATGGCCAGTGTCCTCTTTGGTTTCAAGTCATTTTTTTCTTTGTTTTTGAGACAGGTCTGGCTCTGTCGCCGAGGCTGTGGTGCAATGGTACGAATACAGCTCACTGTAACCTCTGCCTCTTGGACTGAAGCCATTCTCCTGCCTCAGTGTCCCTCCCACCTCAGCACCCGTGTACCTAGGACTACAGATGCACGCACCACCACACCTAGCTATTTTATTTTGAATTTTAGTAGAGGCAAGGTCTCACTACGTTGCCCAGGCTGGTCTGCAACTTCTGGGCTTAAGTGATCTGTCCTATTGGGCTTCACAAAGTCCTGGGATTACAGGCCTGAGCCACTGGGGCCAACCAACTCATATTTCATACGGTTGAAAATGACCATAAGGGTCAGGAGCACTGGCTCACGCCTGTAGTCCCAGCACTTTGGGAGCCAAGGCGGATAGAGCACTTGAGCCTGGAGTTCCTGACCAGCCCAGGTAACACGGCAAAACTCCATCTCTAAAAAAAAAATACAAAAATTAGCTGGGGATAGTGGCCTGCACGTGTAGTACCAGCCACATGGGAGGCTGAGGTGGTGCAGGTTGAGGTGCAGGTTGAGGCTAGAGCCCTGAAGGTGCAGGTTGCAGCGAGCTGTGATTGCACCACTGCATTCCAACCTGGGCGACAAAGCGAGATCCTGTCTCAAAATAAATAAAAAAAGAAAGAACACTGGTGAGCTTGGACTTGTGAAACAGGGAAACAAGCAAATAAAAATAAATGGAAAATTTGTTTTTAGAAAAGGAAAATGAGCATGAGACATTAGACATGTAATAATTTTAAAACGCAAATGATCTCTTTATTCGCAACTCTTAGGACGCAGCCCCCAAATGAAAATAAGTAAAAAGCTTCTGAGCCCTTAAAATAGCCCTTACAAACGCTCAGCATTAAATGCAAGCTTATAAACACATACTCAGCATCTTGCTGACTTTTTGACATACATCTTAAAGAGGTCTGATGCTATTCTTTCCCAGGGCACAGCAGATCAGCCATAACTAGGAAGGAGGGACTATCAAAAGCGGATACGCTGACTGCAGTGTTAAGTGGTATCAAGCAGGACGACACGGTACAATACAGAAATGGTTCAGTGGCATCCTCTATCTGGCATGTTGAAAGTTAGGGAGGCAAATATATTCTAGAAACAGATTATCATCTTTTAAGACTTCGGAGCCCGTGGTTTATGAGTCGGCGAGCAGGCATCAAGTCCCTGGCACCGCGGAAAAGCACGGCGGGAAAGGCGCAAGGCGATCGAGAGGGTGCCGAGGTGTAGAGCAGGGACGCCGCCCCGGCGCGGCTCGGCTTTAAGACCTGTCCTCCCCCTCGCACTGAAACTGAGCAGGGCCACTTCGCGGGCTAGGCTCTGGGTAAAAGATGCTATCATCAACCGGGTTCTCCCACTACCTGCTACAAGTCACGAGAGGCCACTTCTGCTGGAACATTACCTCTGGTTTCTACAAGAACCAAACAAAAAGCCCAGAACTACATTACGCAGGGGCGACCCCAACGAGACCCGCCCTCAGCGGTCCCTGCACTCCTTCGGGCCCAGGTGCATCCTGGAGCCATTCGAGACAGCACCCACGGCCCCACCACTCCCCATCCGCTGTGCCCGCGCGGGAGGAGGAGGAAGGGGCTGGCACGCGCCAGACCTGGTGCGCTTGGAAGAGGCGGCAGCTGCAGCAGCGTAGGACCCGAAAAAGCTGAGGCGGCGCCATTCTGGCCTGTGTAGTCGGCCGCCGCGCGCGCACGCATTCAGCGCTTGGCCAGTCGCGGCCCCGCCCCACGTACGCGCTCGGGCTTCTCCAGTCCCCTGCGCCGCCTCGCATGCGCGTACGCTCTTCGCTCGGCCTGCCGCAGCCCCGCCTCTGCGAACTGGGTTCCCTCTATCCTTCCGCGCCTCTCGCTGGTCGTCTGAGCCCTTCTGGATCTCAGGAGTTTTGGATCCCTGTGGGTGCGTGTTGCTTGCTCGCAGACCTGTCGTCTGACCAGGGCAGTGCGCGCGTCCTCCTAAGGCAGCGGCTTCCGGCCTTGGGAGACTGGAGTTGAGACAGCAGGGCTTCCGCTTCCCTGTTCTGTGGGCTAACGCACAATGTGGAGCGGGGCTGAGGGGCCGCCCTGCCCGGCTCGGGCCGGCTTGGTACGCGCGGCAGCGCATTTAGGCAGTGACGAAGTTAGCCTTTGAGACGGGGGGGCTCACCAGACCCACGCTTCCCGGAGAGGGCGGCGGAGGCGCGAAGCCGCCGAGCGCGAAGCTGGTGCCCCGGGAGCGCCCCAGGCCCACCCGGTGGAGGGCTTGGGCGCCCTACAGCCCGTCACTCACCCGGCAACCCTTCGTGGCTAGGCTTGTAGCCTTGTTGGAAAAAGAAATACAAAAAATTTTTAAATTACCTGCAAATCTCTGTGGCTAGGGTTGTAATTTTCATTTTAAAAAATGTTTTATTTTCCAACTTTTGCGCAGTATTTATCAGGAAAAAAAAAAGCGAGCCGACACTTTTATTTTTTTTGAGAGAGAGTCTCGCTCGCTCTGTCGCCCAGGCTGGAGTTTAGTGGCGTGATCTCGGTTCACTGCAGTCTCTGCCCTCCGGGTTCAAGCGATTCTCCTGCCTCAGCCTCCCGAGTAGCTGGGATTACGGGTGGCCGCCACCACACCCAGCTAATTTTTTTATTTTTAGCAGAGATGGGGTTTCTCCATGTTGGTCTCTAACTCCTGACCTCAGGTGATCCACCCGCCTCGGCCTTCCAAAGTGCTGAGATTGCAGGCGTGAGCTACAGGACCTGGCTAACACTCACTTTTAACAGCAGAAACCATCCCGTTAAAGAAACACCCAATCCTGACGGGTGCGGGGAGAACCGTCAAATGCAAAACCGTGGAAAGAAACCTGGCAATTAATTACTGCAACCCCAAGAAAGGAATCCCTTCACCCAGGTGATTTATTATTCATGCCCTAGTGTCCCCTCAAGTATACCAGGAATAAATGGAAATCAGTGTTCTGAAGAACGGCACGGACCCTTACGCAGTTCCATCAGCAAGAACTTGAGTTTGAAGTGACAACATGCTGTGGAGAAGCAAGGTTACAAAATTACAGTACATCGTTAGAATTCTGTGACACCAGCATTATTTCCTGGTGTGTGTGTGTGGCTAAGGTTGTAGGTAACGTTAATTTTTTTTCCAACTTTTGCACAAACAGAAAAAAAAAAAAAAAATGAGAGACAGTATGCCAACAGACAGTGCCCAGACAACGCATGACAATGAACGGACAGTGCCTGCAGTAACCAGGCAGCTGGCGGCGTGGTAAGGAGTGGTCAGGAGTACCTGCCTGCTCCTCTATTTTTTGTACCACCCTCCCATTATCAGAACCAAGCCGAGAAAGTGGAATATGCTGCCCAAACCAGTCACAGAAAACATCCTGCTTCTTGTTAGCTCACCTCGAGTTTCCAATAGGGTGTAGTCAGAACCACCTGGAGCCTTTCCCGTTTTCCACCCCCAGGCACTTGCACCCACCCACGCTCGGTGATGATGCTGACTCCCACAACGTTTCTCATTTGGGTGGTCTTCCTTCATTTCCACGTTTAAGTTATTGTGGCTGAGAACAGAAGGCATCTGCAAAGAATGTTTTATGCTTAATGAAAAGAGTAAAAATTTCATATATGACATCGGTTAAACCGAAAAAAATTTCAGAATCAACACCAAAATACTGAGAAGTAATCTGTAGCACTAGGAAAAAATTGTTTTTCTACTTTTCTGTATATTTTTCTCCTTTTGGCAATAAAGAACATGAAAATCATTTTTATTTTTCTTATTCACCTGGGTGCAGGTGGACTAAGGCCAAAAAGGGCATTAGCCAGAACATCAAAATCCTTTAAAAATTCAGGTATATAGATTTTTTTCATCAAAATCCTTTAAAAATTCAGGTATATAGATTTTTTTCTTGGAAATTATAAGAATGATTTGATGAGTGGTTTGATATGACTTACATTACTCAGTAGGCAGTTTTAAAATATTCATGTTTACTTATAATTTAAATGTTTTATTTGTATGATCTATTATTTAATGTTACTGTTCTGATTGTTAAACATTTTGAATTATTTACCCAGGTTGAATGATTTATGGATGAAAGGACTATTGTACATTTTTGTACATTGTATCATGTGAATAGGCCAGATTCCTCTTTTATATTCTTGGGTGTAATTTATTTGGTGTATTCACAAGCTTATACTTCCACATATTAAAAACATTTATCTTACCTCTGTAAAGACAAAAAGATGAAAAAAAGGCATTTATCCAAATTCCAAGTTATTCAAATCTACTTGAATATAATCAATTTAAGACTTGAAATTACTAAATGTATGAGGTTATTATATCTTAATTATAGTATAGCCAAGAACAGTCTTTTTGGTATAAATCATTTGAAATTATTTTATGGTAGTTTATGTAAATACTAGAAAGGAAATTAAAGCCAGGCATGATGCTGCATGCCTGTAGTCCCAAGCTACTTAGGAAGGCAGCAGCATGAGAATCACTTCAGGCCAAGAGTTTGAGCTGCAGTGAGCTATGGTCATGCCTGGATAGCAGAGTGAGACCCTGTCTCTAAAACGAACAAAGAAGCAAAGCTACTTAGTTAAAACAAAAACAGCCTCCAAAGAGATATACAGTAGTATCTCTTGAGTTTCACTTTCTGCAGCTTTAGTTACCCAAAGTCAAAAGCCACCTGGAAAAGAGATGAGTACAGTACAAGAAGATACTGAGACAAACCACGTTTACAACTTTCATTACAGTATAACTGTTACATTTTATTATTATTGTTAGTCTCTTTTTTTTTTTTTTTT
>NW_016107940.1:272888-287925 GCF_001604975.1 Cebus imitator
AGAGACGGGGTTTCACCATGTTGACCAGGATGGTCTCGATCTCTTGACCTTGTGATCCACCCGCCTCGGCCTCCCAAAGTGCCGGGATTACAGGCTTGAGCCACCGCGCCCGGCCTATTGTTAGTCTCTTAAGGTGCCAAATTCATAAACTTAATCACAGGTATGTATGTATAGGAAAAAACACATATGTTTAGGGTTTGTTATTATCTGCGGTTTTAGACATCCACAGGGGGCCCTGGACTGTATCCCCCATGGAGAAGGGGGGAATTGCTGGATCTTTTAGTAGAAGCAAGAGCAGCCTCATGTAGGGGCAAATGCTGGACACTAGTCAGTTTCAGCTCCTGCTGCAAAGTGAGGGGATCCTTGTGGCTCAGCCCGAGGGCCCCCTCTGGTCACCTGGGGCTCCAGTCTGCTTCTTGAACCCAAGGGCAGACACTTGCTGCAGCCTAGGTCTGAGAATGCACTTCCTTCACCAGGACCCATAACCCCTGCCCACGAAGACCTGTGGAGGTCAGGGCATCCCCTAATGCAGGTTGGTCAGGACCTGCCCCTGCCTGCATCAGCACCTTCTGCTTCTCCATCCAACCTGGCAGGCCTTATACTCTTCCACCCCCTGTGGAGGACTAAGTGTCTTGAACTTCCAGAACACAGCCAGGGCCCCACACTTGGCCTGGGGAGAAGTTGGGAGGCCTAAGCAGTGGTTGGGGGCCACAGCAAGGCACTGCACACGGTGTGGGTTTTCTTTCAGGGATTTATTAAGGCATTGAGCACAGTGTAATTTCTAGCCAACTGAAATGAATTCAAGGAAATATATCAGGACCTGAGGGATGTGCTTTCAAAGTTACTGGAAAGGATGATGAGCTGAGAGTGTGTGTATAGCCATGCCCGTGTACAGCTACTCCTGTGTGCAGCACCCACCCTGTGCAATAATGTTCTGCTCATGTTCCTGTCAGGAGGTTCAGGCTCCTCGAGAGCACCTGAGGGTTCCATCACTTTGGTGCCCAACATACACATGCCCTCCCCATCTGGTGCCAAGAGGCAGAAATGACCCCTGTACCACACAGCTGTAGGAGAGCATCCCATGGATGGAGGGACTCAGCTGGCCTGACCACAGTGCAGGGCACAGAGGTATGAGGCAAGCAAGGTTAGATCTGAGAGCCTCTAACACTAGGAAGGTGCAGCTGGTGCAAGGCACGCTCCCACCGGGTGTAAGGATGGTGGGAGCCACAGCCTCTTCTTGGGCCCAGAAGCAGCCGGTGCCAGGAGATGCAGGCCCAGGGAATCTGTCTACGGCAGCTGGGTCTGCACCAGCCTCCTTTCCAGTCACACACTCACTGCTCCTGGGAGAGCAGGAAGGGCACGCCTTTAAAGAGAAACTGATAAGGGAGGAAGGGCAGGAGGAGATGAGGCCAGTCCACTGATAACACCTCAGGCCAAGTGTCACAGCTGCAGGCATCAGCCAGAAACTCCAGGCTGCTCATGGTCACTGGCAGTGCTGAACTGTCTCTCCACTTTCTTTTGGTCCTTTATCTTGAGTCCAATGTCCACTCTCTTCTCAAAGAAGTTCACCAGCACAGACTCCGTCAGGATGGAGGCCAGGATCTGCTCGAAGGAGATGCACCAGTCAGTGTCAACAGTGCCCCCAATGCGGACTGTGGGACTGCAGGCCTCCCCACCCACCAGCACTGTGTCATCCGCGAGGTCTTCACACGGCAGGGAGCCTGTGCTGACCACTGAGTATGAGGACATGGACATGTCATCTTTGGTTTCATCATCAGACAGTGGCTGGGAGGGTGAGCCCTGTCCCTCGCCGCTGCCTGCCTCCACCACCACCTGGCTCTCCTGTGGGACTTTCCCGAGGTGCATGTCTCCACCTCCTTTGGCTTGGGGGTCTCCTGCAGCTGGGGGCTGACGCTCCCTGGCTGTATCCTGATGGGGTTCAGGTGCTGGTGGCTCGTCCTCCTCAGTGGCACAGTCCCTGGGCTTCCTGACTGTGCGGGCCGAGAACTTCTTCCCCACCTCTCCGATGCGGAGCAGGAGGCTGGCCACCGTAGCGATGGCGTGGTACAGGTCCTGCTCCATGGGGTCTTCACTGAACATGTTGTAAAGCGTCTTGCACAGCTCAATGAACTGTTCCTTTTAAGGAGAAAAACAAAACAGGGAGATGGTAAAAGACCAGTCAGAAGGGGTCCATATTAGCCAAACTGATGACTTGGGCCAGCCTAAGGATGTTGGCTCCCGTCTTAATCATCTCTACGAGGCTCATCAGTCCCATTTCACAAGATCAGGACAGAGGCTCAGAGAGGGAGAGTGGCTCAACTAAGGCCACATAGCTCTTCAAAAGGCTTTCTTCTCCAGCTGCCTTTCTCTCGGCACATACAGCATGCCAGTCTGACCTGGAGCCTCCTTGTTTCTAGGTCTGTTCTATTTGCAGAGGGAGATGGAGTTCTACCATGACTCTAAACCCAGTCACTCCAAAGACTTCTTTGGCTTTTTACATTTTTAATCAGAAGCAACCTCAACTTGGCCTTTGAATGAAGCTCTTTAGAAGGTGACAGTGAGGAGAGTACAGCCTAGGTGAGCTGAGAAGGGAGCTCCTGGGGAGGGTGGGTGCTAGGTCCTTAAGCCACACATCTAGGCCCCCTGGCCTAAGAGCGAGAAGACTCCTCATTGCATGTAGTGCCCACTTTCCAGGCCTGCAGGGTGAGTGCTCAGATTGCAGAGTCCCCTACTGGGCATAGCCAGGCGGTGGATCTGGCCCAAGGGCCATGGTTAGGCTGGTGCTCCAGACTTGCCTTTGGCTGAACATTTGCAGTTTGAAGCTGGGGTCTCCCATTTTCTGGCTGTGAGACCCTTGGAAAGACACCATGCTCCCGACCGGCAAGACCAGTGAATGAAGAGTGGGCTGTGGAGAGGCTGTGTGTGCAGAGCTCTGGGCAGTGCTGGGAGGGTGCAGGGTATGGAACACATTCTTGTCAAAGGTAGCCTATGAGCCTCTGGATCCTGATTCGTGGACACTCAGTCTGGGCAGTGGCACCATGGAAACACACCCCCATACAAGGCCCTGGAGCAACTGGTTTCTTGTCTTTCTGGAATCATCACTGACTGGCAACCAGGACTACTGGCTTTAGAGGCAGGGAGGAGCCTTCCCACCCTCAGGAGATGCTGCAGTGTGGGTGCTCTGATATTAGGGCCCAGCCTTGGCCAGAGCTCTCCAGAAATGTCCACTGTAGGCTCCCATGGAGCCTACCTGGTTCATCTTGGGAAGATCCTTAATCGTCTCCTTCTGAACCTCTTTCTCCTTGGCCCACATTCGAAGGTAGTGCCGATAGTCTGGAGAGCTGGTCCCCTTCTCCTCTGCGGGTTAGGAGGAGAGAGATTAATCTTTGTCACGTGAGATAGAGGGCTGGGGGCTGACAGCAGGGAGAGGAGGGGTTGGGTGTTTTCTGGCATGGAGTTACCGGGACCCTATTACAAAACATCCTGTCATTTGGGAAGGTGGTTATGGGAAAACAACCCAGAATAGCCACAGGTTTCCCCTAAATTGCTGAAGTGATTGGACCTAAGCTGATGACAATGGGTCCACACTATCTTCCTTCAGATGGAGTCACAGGGCATCTGGAATAATTTGCAGTTCAATCTGGAGAAGCTGGCAAGAGGGGGCTGGCTGAGCAGCACCAGTGGGGCTGGTGGAGAGCGCAAAGCCTCCTGTGGCTGCTGACGAGTAGCTGTGCACCCAGAGGCCTGCTTCCTGATAGGGGCACGCATCTGCCATCTCCCAGGGTAGGGGGCTCTCTGACAGTGACTGGGCAAGAGACTAGCAAGGAAGGGTGTCCCAATGCTGGGATCTCTAAGAACAATAACAGAGAATGGCCTGTACCTCCTTTCTTTTCCTGGACATCCTCACTTCCACTTCCTTCTTGCTCTTCCTGCGGTAGTGCTTCTGGACAAATGGAAAAATAAAAAAAACATGAAGAACATTCTGCTGTTGGGACTGCAAACTCCTGGGGTCCTTGAGAGATGTAGTCTGTGTTTCTGTAGAGCCAGCCCCAGGCCAGGCCCTGGGGGGCAGGTCCCCCATGCCATGCCTCCTGCCTGGCCCACCCGGCCCTACCCTATGGCACCACAGCAAGGGCCTGAGCATTCCCTCACTTGGTCACATTAAAACAAAAGCCGCCAAACCCTCACTTCCTCTTTTTCAAATGAATGCAAGTCTCAACATGCTGATTTTGAAGTGAATGATGATTCGGGTTACAGATAAGTCTGAGGACTAATGAATTCTATAATTCCTGCTAGAACTGAGGGGAATCCTAATGACCAATTCCACCAGCGCCTGCTGTGCCAGTTGCTGAGGGGTTGTCTGTGCATAGATCCCGTGCTCAGCATAGTGTTTCCGGGAGGACTGCATTTGCTGGAGTTGGTGCACGCTACACTCCCTGCATGGGAACAGGCACCTGGGGAGAAGTGGTCGACCAGCTCTCCTGGAGCTGTTCCCCAAGGCAGTGTGGCTGGTGGGAGGACCTCAGGCAGGTTGGCAGCACCTCAGTTCTGAGCTGCCCTCACTGGCTGTTTGATGGCATTGAAGGGCACACCTCTCTTGGCTCAGGCTTCTCACCCTGGAATGAAGGCCCTGCATCCTGGGGGCTACATGCAGTCCGAGGCCAGGGCTCTGTGCCACCATGCCACTCTCAGAAGCATGAGGGACAAGCCTAGAGCGGCCTGCTCGTTCCACATACAACAGAAGGTTTCTCTAGTTTCTGTCCTTGAAATTAAGGTCCTCAAGCTTAAGTCAGCCTCTGCCACTGTCAACAGGACTGCCATGGGCATCTTGGTACACACTATGTTTTTCTCTTTTGAGTCGGTTCCGTGGTGTGCATTATCCCCTACGTGAAATCACCAGGTGGCATTATGGTCGGTTTTGCAAGTATGTTGCACGTCACCAGTTTGACTGCCAAAGCCCAGGGCCTAGAATGCTCCCATCACCTCAGATCAGATGCTCCCAAAAGGCTTTAAACATAGCACAGCGGTGAGTTCTAACAGGCCCTCAACATGCATGTTGTTCCTTAACAAAAAAGTGATGTGCAACATGAAGATTTTTCCTAGAAAAGCATCCAATATTCCTTCCAGCCTCCACTCGCCCACGCTGTGTCTTTCACATGCTCCAATGATAGCTTTTGTATTTTTTTCCTACTCACATGAAGACAGAATACCTCTAACATGTGGCTGAGGAGGTGGTGCCCTGGGCCTGCTCGGCGCCTAGTGTGCTGGGGGCCTTATTTACTGCCCACCCACAACAGACACGGAGGCGGTGCACAGGAGTGGCTTGGCTCTGGGTCCTTCTCAGGACTTATCCCCAGAGGATGAAGTCCCAGAGGGGTCCCTGGGACAAAGAGCTTCCAGTCTTCCTGACAGTTCAGGAGAGTGTTAGGAGGTACAGGGGGGTACCCCTGCCTTCCGGGGACTGACCTTGAGCCTCCCAGGGCAGGAAAAGATCCAGATCTGAGGCCAGAGGAGATGCTGGAAGGGACGGCAGAGGAGAGGCAGAGGGGCAGAGGTGGGAGGAGTCAAGGTCCAGAGAGACACAGACATAAGAGAAACAGGAATGAGGACATCCACAGGGGGCAGCCCCAGTCCCAGCTAGTGTGGCAGGGCCCAGCCCATGGTCCCCTGGGGAGCACCCCATGCAGCCTGGTCCCTGAGCCCAGATGGGCTGCTGGCCACTGCCCGAGCCCTGCAGGAAGGCTGTGGTGGCCGTAGGGCGCTGGCTGGGCATGTCAAGTGTTCCAGTGGCCACTCACCTTCTGAGGAGCTGTCCTCTGTGAAATAATGGGCTGCTTCCAGGGCTGACTCAGCTTCCTCTGGGCTCAGAGCTGTGCTTGGAGAGAAGAGAGAGAGAGGGCAGGAGGAAACAAGAAGATCCCCTCAGAGCAAGTCCCCTGCAGCCCTGGGCAGAGGCTCGCTTTCCTTGCCCACAGCCTGGCCGGTCCCAGCACCCGCCCATTACAATACTCGGTAATAGTTTTGATGGTGGCCAGGTGTGGTGGCTCAGACCTGTAATCCCAGCACTTTGGGAGGCCGAGACAGGTGGATCATGAGATTAGGCATTTGAGACCAGGTTGGCCAACATACTGAAACCCGATCTCTACTAAAAATACAAAAAATTAGCTGGGCATGGTGGTGGACACCTGTAGTCCCAGCTACTCAGGAGACTGAGGCAGGAAAATCCCTTGAACCTGGAAGGCAGAGGTTGCAGTGAGCCGAGATTGTACCACTGCACTCTAACACAGGGAGCAGTACCAGACTCCTTTTCAAAAAAGTTTTGATGGTGATGGTTCTGGTTTCTACTTTCCTTTTTTTTTTTTTTTGAAATGGAGTCTCACTTTATTGTTCAGGCTGGAGTGCAGTTGCAAGATCTCGGTTCACTGCAATTCCACCTCCTGGGTTCAAGGGATTCTCCTGCCTCAACCTCCTGAGTAGCTGGGATTATAGGCATGTGCTAAAACACCTGGCTAATTTTGTATTTTTAGTAGAGACAGGGTTTCTCCATGTTGGTCAGGCTGCTCTCGAACTCCCGACCTCAGGTGATCCACCCACCTCGGCCTCCTAAAATGCTGGGATTACAGGCGTGAGCCACTGTGCCTGGCCTTAATTTTTACATTTTTAGTAGAGATGCATTTCACTATGTTGGCCAGGCTGGTCTCGAACTCCTGACCTCAAGTGATTCGCTTGGCTTGAGCTTCTAAAGTGCTGGCATTACAGGTGAGAGTCACTGCACCCAGCCACTTTCCTTTTACATTGTGTTTGAAAAGGAATTACATATCCCAGGTAAAAATCCAATCAACACAATCAGCAGTCCAGTGAACAGCAGCTGCCCTCCTGCCCCAATGATCGTCTGGCCGGTGGACCCTGTGAGTGGTTCATGCTCCTATGGGCACACAGAGAGAGACCAGCCACGCAAAGGCAACTTGCTGCTCTCCCTTTGGGGTAGCTCAGAGGTTATGCCACATCATGCATGCTGGCCTGCCTCATTCTGTGCAGTCTTTGCTGGGGGTCACCAAGCAGTACCCAGGGTTGTGGATCACATGGTCCTGGGTGAGTGTGGCAGGGCATGGGCTGCAGCCCACCAGAGCCCGTGTTCTCTGTGTCTGGACAGGGCATGGGGGGCTGAGGGACTCAGGAGTGTCAAGGTAGCCCTGCATGCTCTCAACCCTGGGACCCAGGCCCAGTGGAGTCTGTCCCACCAGGGCCTCTCTGGTGAGCCAGTCACAAGTGAGAACAGCTATGTCAAGAACCTTTTAGCTCTGGAGGCACAGAGCAATGGGCTGCAAGCTTTACAAATCACAGGGTTGGTTCTGAGGGAGGCTGCTGACCTCAGATTTCAAGCAACAGCAGTGACCTGGGGCAGATCCACTCCTAGAGCAGAGCACCCGGTCCATGATATCCACTTGCCCAAGCCTTTGTTTCCTTCTGGGATGATGGAGATGACCCCCTCCTTGGAGCACTGTCCAAGGAGCCACCCATGCGAGCCCTCCCCCTGCACAGACAGCCTGTCGCCACTGCAGCCCCATTAGGCTCCAGCACCACTGAGAGGCCAGAGAGAAGTGGCCCTTCATGGCCATGTGACAGGATTCTCTAGCTGAACCTCTGGAAATAAACCCTTAAGAAACTTGACAAATTAATGCAGGTGGTTTCAGTTCCAACCCTGAAGCTCCATTCATGCCCCACCTCATGGTTTTTGGGTCCAGCTGCCTGCTTGGTGAGTATTCTGTTCCCAGTGGTGCCCAGTCACTCACGGGATTCTCCTCCATGTCCCTTTCCAGGCCAAGGCCCTGGTCTCAGACCTTTGCCAGGTGCTCCAGCTCCCTCCCTCTCCTCCAATGTGAACCTCCAGCCTACAGAGCCCCTGTGCTCCCTCAAGACCCCATAGTCCCACAGAGGCCTGTCCTCTGCAGCTGAACTTCTGGACAAGTGGGAGACAATGGCTGGGGAGTGCGAAGGAGGTTCTCACCTGGGGGAAGGTGTAGCTTGTAGAGCACCTTGAGTTTCTCTGTCAGGTCCCCGTGGTACATCCCGCCTGTGGAGGCCAGGGAGGGGGCTGGCAAGATGGCTGCAGAGCCCCTTGCAGGGCGTCTGAGTGGGACCCTCTTCACAGCCTGCACTGCCCAACTCCCCGCCGGAGAGTTCAGGGGGTGTCTCCCTCTTGTCTCCCTGGCACCCTGCTGGGAAGGCTCAACCCTTCCCTGGGGCTGGCAGACCAGCTTCTAGTAGCCCCAGACTGCATGCGTCGGGGGACAAGGCTCCTGCTGGACCCCAACTTGGCCCCCATGGGTAAACTGTTACTCCTGAATCTAGGGCCAGAGGCTCAAGCTGCTCCCTGCTTGCTATAGTAGGGACAGACTGGAGATGGTGGCATTTGGAAGGCTTCCTGGGAAAGGGTGTGGGAGGGTCAGGCCCCTTGTAGGCCCTGCAGGCACTCACTCATCCCCATTACGAACTCCTTGAAGTTGATCAGCAAGTCCTTGTTTTTGTCCAGGAGCCGGAACATGCGCCCTGCTAGCACAGGTGTGTGGGAGCCGCAGGCCCAGGGCGTCAGGCTGGCAAAGAGTTCCTGGAACTGGCTGGCATCAATCCGGTACTGCTCTAGGTAGGGCAGGCTGGGGTCCCGACGGCTGGCCACCATGCGGCTGCACCCCCAGTACTGGCTAGCCAGGTGTTTGGCCTGTGGGAGATGGTCTGGTGAGACAACCCAGCCACTAAGCCTGTGGGTTGAGGGGACCTCTAGGCTGATGTGCATCCACCCTCCCCCTCTGTCCAACCCTGCAGAGCTCTGGGGTGATGAGCGCTGGCCAGAAACTGCAGCACCTCCCAAAAGCTCTCAGGGTATCATCAGCCCCTTGTAACAGATGGGGAGAGGGTGGGCTGAGAAACACAGCCCTCCGCAGACTGCAGGGGGCAGAGCTGGCCTGCTGGCCCCAGAAAAGGGCTGAGCCTTCCTGGCAGGGCTCCAGGGAAACAAGAGGCCTGAGGCTTGCTCTCACTCCTATGACTTCTCTAGGAGGCGGGCAGAACTGGCTCAAGTGTTGTGACACTAGGGTCACAGCGCAGCGGCCACCTTGAGCACTGAACCTGTGGAGAGGTGGATGGGAACTGGCAACAAGAAGAGAAAGGTGGTCATTCCAACCATCAAGGCTGGGTCTTTTGCTAAAACCACAAGAAAAATTCTCTTTGCACTGGGGTTACTAAGAAGAGAGTATGGCCCCGGAGCCGTATGACAGTCCTGCCATGGTGTAGGAAGAGCAGTGCAGAGGACATCAGAGGTGGGGGAGCCTGAGAGCACATTTGAGCACCGGGATCCAGCCATGTCTAAAGCTGTGCATTGCTAGACTTTTCAGTTACAAGGGCAATGCATTCCCTCTTCTGTGTAAATGGCTTGAGTGGATTTTCTGCAATTTAAGAGGTCCTGCCTAAACTCCAAGAAGGATGTGATTGTACCACATGAGATTCAGAGTAAATGCATCTGAGGATGCACTTGGGGGATACACTTAAATCTGTTTATTTTCTGGCAGGAAGCTAGGAAGCTAGGAATGGGTCCTGCCCTAGCTCTGGGCTGTCACCTTAAACACCATGTAAAGGTCCTCCAACTCTTCAATTGAGAAACCGATGTCCACAGGTATAGCTCGGACCTAGACGGAAGGAGAAACAGGTGTATGGCTGGATCGCAAGCTCCTGCCACAGAAGTACGACACTCTGTGAGAGCATCCTCAGTGGAAGAGAGCAAAGGTGTGAAGCATCCTCTCAGTGGCCCAGCACTTGAGGGCGGACCCGTCAGGAGAGGGCAAGGCCACAGCCCATCCCGGGCCCCCAATCCACCAGTCAGCTCACACTCCCGGGCTCCTTCCCAGGATGGGCTTGGGGGAGCCTTTCTCTCCTCAATGTGCAGTTGAGGTCGCAGGGTGAGGGATGCTCATTTAGCTCCTGTCATCTGGATCCCTGCAGAAACCCTGGTGCCAACTCTGTGGAAAGAGCACTAGATCCTGCAAGCTGACACTCCTTTGCTTTAACGGGCTGAAGCAGTGAGTCTCTGGTGCTGTGACCCAATGTCCTCACAGTGTCCTACAAGCCTGTAGGAGGGTTGGGAACATGGAAACAATGGAAGAAGTCCCTAGCTTTGGGGGCAGAGATCACGAACAGGTCTTGCAGCACAGGGTGGCAGGGAGGGCCTGGCCCCTCCAGAGATGTGGACAGAAGCTTGTGGCAGAGACATGGTGTCTAGGGTGTGTGGAGGGTGGCAGCATGTTGTTGCCCGGGAGTGGGGCAGGGAACACATGGCACAGCCAGTGGGGGGAAGGCTCAACCCAGAGGGCATGTGGCCTTCAGGGTGGGAGCTGTCTGAGAAGCTTCCTGGTGACTCGCCCACCAGCAAAGAAAAGTAACTGGGACCTCTCCCCACCTTCTCATCTACACCTCTGTATCCCAGTCCCATGAATCCTACCAGGACGTACACACCAAGCAGTATAGGAGACTGGGTGTGGGGAGCCCTGCACCCACCCTGCTCTGTGAAAAGGGCACCACTGCCCCCAGGCCCAGCCCCCGTCCAGCCCCGCCGGCACCCATACCACACTCCTCTTGGCTGTGTCCTCCAAGGACTGGATCACTTTCAGCCTCTGTTTAAACCGCATCTGCTCAATGTCTTCAGCCCTCAGGCTGCTGAATTTCTACAGGCAGAGGTGACTTTGTGAGATGATGCCACCTGCCCATAGCCACCCAACCCACATACCAGATGGAGCTGCCCGGCCAAACTAGCCCCACTGACTGCTGACCTCGTAGGACACTTTCAGGAGCTCAAAGATGTCCACCTCTGCAGGGGGGTCATCTCCGCTGGTCAGCAAGGCATGGAGGTGTGGGATAGGAGGAGAGACACTCTGCTTATTGACCACATTATCCAGGTATCTGCAAAGGGCAGAGGACAACAGTCCAGACCACGCACAGGCAAAGGGAGCCTCGTTCCCACAGCTGAGTGATGCGGAGGGACCCAATCTTCACAACTCTCCTAACAAGGAGCATGCTGAGGACTGGGCACCCCCCAGGAGGGCAGAGGTGTGCCCCATCAGGGCCCCCAGCAAGTTGGAGCTCTACAGGGCAGTGCCCCCCACAAGGCCTGAGCATTAACCCTGAGGAGGCTGGGCTGTTTTCTGGGGTGGGGGGAGTGTCCCTTGAGCAGGAACCCTTTATAACTCCAGACCCTACCCTGATAGAAGGATGACAATCTTCCTCACTTTAGCAGGGCCCTGGGGATGTGGGATCTTCCCACCTTGGCCAAGAAGAATCAAAGGTTGAGTCACAGGAGAAGGTCTGGGGGAAGTGGGGTGGGAAAGCCTGCTGCAGCCCAGGGAAATCAGCTTCTCCAGGGACATAGTCCTGGGGATGGAGCCCTACCTGGGTCAGCTGACCTAGCCCCACCAGAGCTCATGGCCTCCCTGGCTCTCTGGGCTAAGCCTGACACTCAGGTGGGAGGAGGTAGCTGATTCCTCATGCCCATGACCTTGGTCCTACCCCCCGTCAGACCCCTACTCTGGAGGAGGCCCGATCCGCCTGTTGTAGGAAGGGGCAGGAAAACGAGCCACAGACTCCAGCTGCAGGCTGAGTGTCTTGACATCAGCGTGGGCCAAAAGCTACTATGGTCCACAGTAGGGAGGTGCCAACTCTGCTGGATCTACAGGGACCCAGGCATCACCTGGCCTGGACACAGGCAAGTGGCAGCATTTCCATTCTGTTCCTGGAGGGTGGGTGCATTCCAGACTAGGCAAATAAGATATGTAGGAGGGTGGGCTTCCGCAGAGCTCTGGGCCTGGCAGAGTGTAGCCAGGAGGTGCCGGGGCTTGAAGGCCAGGCTGGGGTCTCAGACAGTGCCTTTGTACACAGGACCCAGGGGAGGGGCAAGGCCAGGTTTCATAAGAGTCCTATGGGATGCAGGCAGGTGAAAGAGCTGAAAAAGGAACTCCAGGGAAAGGGCATGGTAGGCTTGGGCTGCACCACGGTAGGCCAGGGGCTGGATTCCAGACGGAATCTGCAAGGGATGGGATGTGGGGACTAAAGAGGGGGTGGAGGGGCTGGGATGATGCCAGGCCTTTGGCATGACTAGCTGGACATCACCAGCGGGCCCAGGGCAGGTCTACTCCCTCCAGGGCATGGGGGCTGCAATTGCAGCTCAGCTTGGAGAGGTATGATGGGGACCACCGGGTAGACATAGGAAAAGTCCAGCTATGCCACCAACTGGAATTGTGATCACTGGATCTGTGGTCACTGCTTCCTCTGGGAGCATCCCCATCCCCACATTTGAGCGGCGGCTATTCAGCCAGAACGCTCTGGCTACAGCACCTGCTTTATTCCTCCCAGCACCTATCACTGAGTGCTGCTTCATTTCCCATTAGAAAGGAGCTGGCTCCTGACCCCAGAGCACCTCTGGGTCCAGCTGTGGCCTAGCACTTGGTGGGCACAGTCACTGCATGCTGACTGGACAGTGCCCAGGGCTGGTGAGAGGGTCTGCTGTGAGCCCCCGGCAGGAGAAAAAGCCCAGCACATCACCTGCCCAGCACAGTCATGGCCTCGCCCTCATCGCTGCAGCCCAGCAGCTGCTCCATGTTGGCGTCCAGGACGGCCAAGGCCACCTGCAGTATCACCTTGATGCCCTCATAGAAGAAACAGTCGACAATAACCACAGCACTCTCGAAGGGCATGACACTGAGGAAGAGGGTCAGGAACCAGGACAGCGAGATGCTGGAGATCACCCCCAGGTCCTGCATCTTCTCTGAGAGCTGTGGCAGGAAGTCTCTTGTGAGCTCTTCGAAGATGCCTTGGTCCACCAGGGCTCCTGTGGGCAGGATGAGCAAGGTTGAAGGTGAGCCCACCCCATGGCCTGGGCGGGCCATGGCCTGAAGCCCACCAGCCCTGGCCACTCCAGCCCTGCCAGCTCTTCAGTGAGGGCTGAAGGGAACTTGGAGTGCCGGGAGAAAACAAGGATGAAAAAACCCTTTAAGTCTTCTCTCTACAGTTCCCAAACCACTGGGTGAAATAACTGTTTCTTCCACTACACTTGAAATTTATTTTGGGGAAATACTAATTTCTCCCTAAGGCATGAGAGGTAAACTGGCTGTGTGTCCAATTCTGATGACTGTGAACAGATGCAACTCTGAAGGACCCCAAGAGTGGTAACTCCAAACACCAGACGGCAGGGGAAGGACAGGATAACACACTTGAATATGAACTTGATTAAATACTCTTACAAGTCCATTTCCATTTAATAACAGATTTTACTGGATGTGAGTTCAATAAAGTTGAGCATCAGGTTACATGGGGGATATATATTCTTTAGTTTTGATGTTTGAAATTTTCTATAATCAAAAACTTGACAAAGTTAGATACATGGGAATTTGGGCTCTGAGGGGACTTTTACAAACCACTGAATATGTAATACTATCCTCTAACTCCTACGGAACCCATGTGAAGCCTGGATCTTGGCCTGGGAAGGGCTGCCACCCTCATGGAACCACCAGGCACCTGAAGACTCAGGCAAGGCAGCACCCGGGACACTCACCCACCACCCTGGTGTTGTAGTAGTCGGGCAGCATGCGCTCGCACAGGGCCACCAGGAGCCAGAAGGCCTCCTCCTCACTGCCATAGAGCAAGAGCACTGAGGTCACGATGTTCATTGCCTGCCGGGCACAGAGACAGCTGGTGAAGGCTTGCACTACTGGCCAGCAAATAAAACTGTCTCTCCCCACCCTTCCCAGCTACCCCCTCCCTGCAAGGGCCCACATGATCACTTCTTTTTGTTGTTGTTGCTATTTATTTATTTTTGATACGAAGTTTCGCTCTTGTCACTGGGGCTGAAGTGCAGTGGCATTATCTTGGCTCACTGCAACCTCCACCTCCCAGGTTGAAGTGGTTCTCGTGCCTCAGCCTCCTGAATAGCTGGGATTACAGGTGCCTGCCACCACACCTGGCTAATTTTTTGTATTTTTAGTCGAGATGGGGTTTTGCCATGTTGGCCAGGCTGGTCTCAAACTCCTGACCTCAGGTGATCCACCAGCCTTGGCCTCCCAAAGTGCTGGGATTACAGCCATTGTTATTTTTATTTTTCAGGTTCTCATGGTGAAGATTAATGGCCTCCTACAAGTAAGTCTGCCTCCCCAGGAGGGTTAGGCATCCGGTAATGAGAAACTGCCTCTGCCCAATTCCAGGAAATTCAAAAGGCAATCTGTAGGAAATGGATTTAACAGAGTCAACCAGCTCCTTCAAACTGGGTCAGAAGGTACTGGGAAACCAGAAAAGGTGGACATGAACACATCACACTTTTGTGGAGCAGTGTCTAGTGTTGGAGGTGGGACGCATGACCAAGTTGATGTGGAGGGGAGCCACATGGCCACAACCCCACACCAAGGCCACTCACTCAGCACAGCACTAGGACCACACACAGCCCTAGCTGCTAAAAAGACCTTTAAGGCAAACAGAAAGCCATCTGACTTGGCCAGAAGAATGCCTAGATTTAAAATCAAAAGCTGCCAGGAATGCTAACCTAAAGCATAATTAGATACCTTCATGCCCATCACTATAACAGCAACAATAACAGAATATACCAAGTGTTGATGAGATGCAGAGAAATCGAAACCCTTGTGAATTGCTGGTGGGAATATAAAATGGTGCAGCTGCTGGTGAAGGAGTATGGAATTCCTAAAAAAATTAAAAATAGGCCACGGCACAGTAGCTCACACCTTGTAATCCCAGCACTTTAGGAGGCTGAGGAGGGCAGATCACTTGAGTTCAGGAGTTCAAGGCCAGCCTGGGCCCCACAGTGAGACCCTGCCTCTACAAAAAATACAAAAAGTAGCTAGGTGTGGTGCTGTGCACCTGTAGTCCAAGCAACTCAGGAGGCTGAGGTGGAAGAATCGGTTGAACTCAGTAGGTGGAGGTTGCAGTGAGCTAGGATGATGCCACTGAGCTCCAGTGTGGGCAACAGAAGGAGATCCTGTTTCAAAAA
>NW_016107940.1:288952-292535 GCF_001604975.1 Cebus imitator
ACATTCATATGACATGGATGACCCTTGAAGATATCACATTAAGTGAAATAACGCAGACACGGAAAGGCAAATACTATATTATTTCACTTATACGACACACAGTCGTCAAATTTATAGCAATGTAAAGTAGAACAGTGGTTGCTAATGGTGGTTGGGGCATGTTTAATGGGCACAGAGCTTTGGTTCTGCAAGATGAAAAGAGGTCTGGAGGTAGATGGCAGTGATGGTTGCACAACAGTGTGAATGTGCTTAAAGCACTGAGCTGTATGCTTAAAAATGGTGAAGATGCAACATTTTATATTATGTATACTTATTTTACCAAACACATAAAACATTCAAATGCTTCCAGGACTCAGACCAGAGTACAAAGAAGACAACTTCTACATGGAATGCGGATGAGTTGAGCAGTTAATACTGTTTTTAAATTCTATTTTTTTCTGCAGCTGGGTTCCTTCCTTGAGACATGAGGCAGGGTCACCACACAGGCCTGAGACCGCAGGGACCTGCTCCTATGAGCCTCTGGTGGCAGATGCTGTCTCTGGGCCCTTGCCAGGCCCCTTACCTGGCAGTAGCCGATGGTGGGGTTTCGGAAGGCATATGCAGTTAGCACCCGCCGGAGGGCGGCAATCCCAAGCTCATTCTGGAAGGCAGGGTGCTCAGGCATGGAGCGATGTAGGTCTCGCTCGATCTCCTCCGTGGCCAGGCTGTACTTCCCAGTGGACTTCTCCACCAGCTCAGTGTAGTAGCCAGGGTGAGTCTCCATCTCATTCCAGGCCCCTGGTGAGACATGGGTGCCAGCTGTCTCCTTCCTTCTGGTACTTTAGGGGCAGTAACAGGGCAGGTTGGAGACACCAGTGCCCCACAGAGGAGAAGTGGGACTTGGGGTCAAGCACAAGCTGTGAGGCAAGGTTTCCCTTGTGCTCCTGGGGAGGTTGCTCCACCTGAAAGTTCAAGTGGCTGACTTTCCTCCTCCAGCGGCCATGGGTGTGAATGTTGTCAGTCTGTCTCAAGGAAAGGAGATCTCTAGAGGGCTGTTTCCTTCTCACTGTGAGCGGGAGGGCACCAGCTGGCCAGAAGAGTGCCCAGCTCCCAGCCTCTGTCCCTCAGGATGTTCCTCCTGGTTGGGTCCCTGCCCACAGCCCAGAGCCCGGCTCCCAGCTGTGTGGAAGAGCTGGGAGCTCCTGCCTGGCCAACTCCAGGCCAGCTAAGGACCAGACAAGCTTACACAGGGAGAGCTTGGAGACTGTGACTGGCTGAGCTGAGGTGGGAAGTGGGGAGGCGCATTCCACTCACCAGAGAAGAGGAGCCACAGCTCTCCCCGAAGGCTCTCAGGGATGCCCTTCAGGACCAGTGCCCGTGTCTTGGCTGTGCGGTACATGCACACACCGCGCCCATACTCGAAGAAGTGGATATGCCATGATTCCTCTTTCATCTTCTCCTTAGCCTAAGGGAAAAGCACATCAGGGAGACTGGGGGCCAAAGCACATCTGAGTGCCAAGCCCTAGGCCATGCCGAAAGCCTCGTGAACACTCCAGACAGTGCTGGTGAGCAAGTGCGGCCTCCCTCACGATTCCCGGGAAAGACCAGCCCACGCTGAGCCACACTTCCCAAGGCTCAGGAGACCAGCTCCTCAGGGGCCTACAGCCCATAGCAAACAGCACCACTCAGCACGTCAGGGGAGCCCCCACCCAGAGAGTGCCTGCTCCATCCCACGCTGCTGGGGAACAGCCTGGGTGGGCACTGCACAGTGGTGAGCCCAGGGCCCTGAGTGACGGCACAGGCCCAGGACTTGCTCCAGCCTCCCTCCTGAGGGCTCAGCTCTAGACAGGGACTGGAGTGCTGGCGCTCAGGGCTCACCCCCTTGGCTCCAAGGTCCTCCACGGGCGAGTTTTTCTGGAAGAGCTTGAGTAGGCCCTGGGACGCAGTCGGCACCTCCTGGACACAGAAGCTCTGGTGGCTGTTGAGGGGAGAGGCTAGGCTGGTGGGCTGCTCTGACACCTCCTGAGGAGACGGGGAAGACTGGAAAATAAAACAGGGAAGGGGATGTCCTAACAACTGCACTGCCAGGCAGCCTCTGGTGCACCTGTCCATCCAGAGCTGGACCAGGGCCCAGTGTAGGAAGGGCCATGGGGGCAAAAGGTGCATGGAGAAGAGCCTGTCTGGCTGGGCAGGAGGCTCCTCTCTAGCTGCTGGACATGGAATCCTCAATAACCAAATCCACCTTCCCCAGTGAGTCAGTCTCAGGGAACGGGTTTTGGGCTCACCCTGTGGGGCCCTGTCCAAGGGAGATCAGTGTGAAGGCCAGGAGAAGCCCTATCTTAATGTGAAGACATATCCCTGTCCACTTGTGGGCCTATGCTTCCTGGGCTGAACAGAGGGCTGGGGCGATGGCCTGTGGTCTGGGCTGGGGGTGGGTCTGGGGTGACTGCATCACCCAGTTGCCACCAAGGAAATAAGTGGCCCTTCTGCAGGAGTGTTGGGATAATCCAAGGAGCATGCAAGGCCTGCTGCTGCCATCATGGTGCCACACAGGCCTGAGAGTGACGCTGTCTTGGCAGAAAGCAAAGTCCACTGGGGGACAGCCCAGCTTGACCAGAGCCAGCTGATTGTCTAGGCTTCTTGGCTCTGCAGGTGGTCACCTCCCCATGGTGGGCTCCGGCCTGGGCTGGGCTCTCTACCCCTCACACCCACCTGCTGACTCTGATCCCATGGCCATGGTCTCACTCCACCAAGGGCCGGGGCAGCGGCCAGGGTGCTGGGCGCCCTCCTAAAACACTTCACATTCTGTGTTTTTTGAGAGAATCCTCATCTTGACTGTGGTGATGGCTTCATGAGTGTATACATGTTAAGACGTACCAAATTGTTTTCCTTAAATATGTAGTATATTCTATGCCAATTTTGCCTCAATAAAGTTGTTAATATATATACATAAAAAGAGAACTCAGCTAGGTTCACGCCTACAGTCCACCCCTCTTGTCCCCATAATATTACAGAAATGGATTTTGGGTCTACTTAAACAAATGTTTACGACAAGCTGCCTGAATCCAGTGGGCAGACTGACTGCCTGCCTGGAGATCCTGCTTCCCACTTGAGCTCCCCCAGAGGGATGGACCAGGACACAAATGGGCTCACAGGTTGTGAGACACCTTGGAGGATCACAAATCTCAGTGCCAGGGAAGGAGCCAGAATGCTGGGTATGTGCTGCGTAGATGTGTGCGCCCAGTGAGGTGGCGAGCACGGCACGGAGCTTGGGGGCAAGGCTGCTTTCTGCAGAAGCTTGCCTTGGCTCCCACCTTAGGTTGGGCTCACTGGTCTCAGGTGGATGATCAGAGCTGCCTGGGATCCTTCCTAGTTCAGTCCTCCCTTCTTTCCCGAGGTAACCATCTCACAGAAACCTCCAAAACCACCTTGCCATCCTTGCGTCCCACTGAACCACACTTCTTACCGTTTAACTGAGAACAATCTGAGCCCTTCACGGGTGCCCTCCTGCCCGACCACCTACCTGCAGCTGGACACCATCCCCTGCCTTCCCCGCAAGAGCCACTCTCCAGCACAGGATTGCACTTCTTTTTTTTTTTTTTTT
>NW_016107940.1:292625-295187 GCF_001604975.1 Cebus imitator
TTCAGATGTAGTCTCACTCTGTCACTCAGGTTGGAGTGCAGTGGTACAATCTCGGCTCACTGCAACCTCCACCTCCTGGGTTCAAGTGATTTTCCTGCCTCAGCCTCCCAAGCAGTGAGGACTACAGGTGTGTGCCACCACACCTGGCTAATTTTTTTTAGTAGAGATGGGGTTTCACCATGTTGGCCAGGCTGGTCTCGAACTCCTGACCTCAAGCAATCCACCTGCTTTGGCCTCCCAAAGTGCTGGGATTACAGGCATGAGCCACAGCACCCAGCAGGATTGCACTGTTATTCCCCTAAATCTCACCCCCACTTCGGCTGGGTGTTGTTCAAATATTATGTTCACTCTGCTAAGATTCATCCAGTTGTACACTGTATGTACACTTTTGGGTATATATGTTATACTTCAATTAAAATTCTAGCCCTCCCAAAAGTTACCTGTTATTCTCTGCTGACCTTTATACAACATTTCTTGAAAGAGTTGCCTAACCTCACTGTGTTCTTTCCGCCTTTCAGGTTTTTTTTCTCTGTGTTAGAAAGCGTATATTTATACTACAATACCTTTATGCTAATATTATTATAGTTTCCTTAGTCCTTTTTTCAAGATGTCAATTCCCTACTACAAGCAATATTAAAATTAGTAGGCCTTTTCTTCCACTTTCCTCGCTCTCTGCCAACATCTAATCAAAAGAATATACTTTTAATTAATAAGGCAATCAGTGAGCTTACGCTACTTTCCATATGCCTTCTTTTTTTTTTTAATTGAGATGGAGTCTTGCTCTGTCACCCAGGCTGGAGTGTAGTGGCATGATCTCAGCTTACTGCAACCTCCGCCTCCTGGGCTCAGGCAATTCTCCTGCCTCAGCCTCCCAAGTAGCTGGGATAACAGGTGTGTGCTACCACGCCTGGTTAATTTTTGTATTTTTAGTAGAGACGAGGTTTCACCATATTGAACAGGCTGGTCTTGAACTTTTGACCTCAGGTGACCCACCCACCTCAGCCCCGAAGTGTTGGAATTATAGGCGTGAGCCACCATGCCTAGCCTTATATACCTTCCTAATCTCATGTTTTGATTGTACTGTCTCCATCATCAGATAATATAAATTTTATAATATACAATTTTATAATATAAATAAAATTATAATTTTATAATATAAATACTGTCACCTCTATTCCAGCTAACCTTAATTCCACAGCTAAATATATCCAATGCTCCCACCAGTCCTTATGCCCAAGCTGCTTCCGTCGCTCTTTGGTTATCTGGAGTCTGTTCTCCAGCAGACTCCACAGAGGCTGATAGAGCCCCTGAACTTCTCTGCATGGTCTTTACAGCTTGTGGTCTTTATACCTGAAGGTCAGGTTAGCTGGGTATAAAATCCTTGGGTCACGGCTTCTTTTATTGTATATCTTAAAAACATTTCTCTGTATAATCTCAGCACTTTGGGAAGCTGAGGCGGGTGGATGACCTGAGGTCAGGAATTCGAGATGAGCCTAGCCAACATGGTGAAACCTTAACCTCGTCTCTACTAAAAATACAAAAATTAGCCAGTCATGGTGGCACATGCATGTAGTCCCTGCTACTTGGGAGGCTGAGGCATGAGATTGCAGTGCAGACTACAGAGGTTGCAATGAGCTGAGATTGTGCCACTGCACTCCAGACATCTCTGAGAAAGAATCTTTCAGGGTCTTGGCTCACTGCAACCTCTGTCTCCCACCTCCTGGGTTCAAGGGATTCTTGTGCCTCAGCCTCCTGAGCAGCTGGGATTCCAGGCATGTGCCACCAAGCCCAGATAATTTTTGTGCTTTTAGTAGAGACAGGGTTTTGCCATGTTGGCCGGGCTGGTTTTGAACTTCTGGCCTCAAGTGATCTGCTTGCTTTGGCCTCCCAAAGTGCTGGGATTACAGGTGTGAGCCACTGCACCCTGCATGGAATAACTTTTTAATCTTTAAAATCTAAAGTGTTATGAGATTATATGTCAGTATTGAGTATTCTGTGTTGATTTTTCCAGACATTCAATGTACCCTTCCACTATACAAGTTCAAACTTACTTTATAAGTTTTCCTGAATCAGAGTTTCTATTATCTGTTATTCTGCTGCTTTTTTCTGGGAAGGGTATGAGGTAGCACTACAATTATATGTAAGTTGGATTTTCTTTGCCTGACCTTTTTTTTTTTTTTTTTTTTTTTTTTTTTTTTTTTTTTTTTTTTTTTTTTTTTTTTTTTTTTTTTGAGACAGAGTCTCACTCTGTTCCCAGACTGGAGTGCAGACGCACAATCTTGGCTCACTGCAATCTCCACCTCCTGGGTTCAAGCAATTCTCCTACCTTAGCCTCTCGAGTAGCTGGGATTACAGGTGCATGTCACCACACCCAGCTAATTTTTTGTATATTTAGTAGAGACAGGGTTTCACTGTGTTGGCCAGGGTGGTCTCAATCTCCTGACCTCGTGATCCATCCACCTTGGCTTCCCAAAGTGTTGGGATTACAGGTGTGAGCCACCACACCCGGACCAAGCCTGACTTCTTTATCCCTTCTCTGAACAATTTTTTTTTTTTTTTTTT
>NW_016107940.1:295657-297126 GCF_001604975.1 Cebus imitator
TTTTTTTTTTTTTTTTTGATGGAGTCTTGCACTATCTCTCAGGCTGGTGTGCAGTGGTGGGATCTCAGCTCGCTGCAGCTTCCACCTCCCGGGTTCAAGTGATTCTCCTGCCTCAGCCTGCTGAGTAGCTGGGATTATAGGCGCCCACCCACCATACCCAGTTAATTTTTTGCATGTTTAATAGCGACAGGATTTCACTATGTTGGACAGGCTGGTCTCAAACTCCTGACCTCATGATCCATCTGCTTCAGTCTCCCAAAGTGCTGGGATTACAGGCATGAGCCACTGCGCCCAGCCCCATTCTTCAGTAGTTTCCATAGTTTTTCTAATTCCCTTGAGGTGACTTTGAAGCATTAGGACACAGCTTTCATCTGCCTGGAGGAATGTTTCTCTGGTATGCTTTTGTTATCTGTGGAAGTTATCTGGTTATTTTCTCCCCTGCAGTATCTTTGTACAGGGTGTGATAAGCATCTTTGCCTGTTCTTTCAGCAGGATGTTCTATGTATGGGCAGTTGTGGGTCAGAGTAGCTTTCTGAACTCCACAGCTTGAGGGGCCCTTCCCCTGCTGTGGTCTATCTGTGTAGCCCTCTCTCCTTTGCTTTCTGGGATCAGCCACCTCTTGTATCTGAAGCTTCTTTCTCCTTTACCCCAAGTATTCCTGCTCGTTCAATCCCAGTCCTTTTTTTTTCTTGGGGTGGGCTCTTTTCTTTTGGAAGAGAAGTTTTTGTCAAGGGCATGGGCTTCCCTCATATTCTTGATCTTTCCTCAGCCATACAATATGTCAGGCAGCAATAAGACTGTGGGTAGAAATAAAGCAGGATTTTGTGTTTCCATTAATAAAAAATCCTCTTCTATAAACTGGAGCCTGAGAAATCTGCTCCCAGTTTCACTGGCTGTCTCTCAGATTCACTTGCTGAGGTTTCCATTTGCTGAGTAGTCTCCTGTGAGGGGTATTTTGGTGACTTCTGGATTCCCTGGCTCTTATGACTATTAGAGCCCTTTTTCCTTCCTATCATTCCCTGAGCACAGCTACTGGCTCTGTCTGCATGGAGTCATGCCACAGTTGGTGGTCTGGCCCCCAACTGTGGTGCACAGTTGGTACACAGAGCATAGCATGGAGGTTCCTTCTATTAAAAACAGAATTGCTATACAATCCAGCAATTCTACTCCAGGGTATGTCCCCAGCAGAACTGAAAGCAAAGATTCAAACAGACATCTGTACACCCATGTTCACAGCAGCATCACTCATAATAGCCATGAGGTGGAAGCAATCCAAGTTTCAATAGATGAACAAAATGTGGCTTATCCATACAATGGAGTATGATTCAGCCTTAAAAAAGAAATCCTGGCCGGGCGTGGTGGCTCAAGCCTGTAATCCCAGCACTTTGGGAGGCCGAGGCGGGTGGATCACGAGGTCAAGAGATCGAGACCATCCTGGTCAACATGGTGAAACCCCGTCTCTACTACAA
>NW_016107940.1:298396-338741 GCF_001604975.1 Cebus imitator
GCGCATGCTTGTAATCCCAGCTACTCAGGAGGCTGAGGCAGGAGGATTGCTTGAACCCGAGAGGTGGAGGTTGTGGTGATGGTGCCATGGCACTACAGCCTGGGCAACAAGATGGCGCCATTGCACTACAGCCTGGGCAACAAGTGCAAAACTCTGTCTCAAAAAAAAAGATGGAGATATTTTATTTTTCTTTTCATATTATGTCTCCAAAATCCATGTAAATTGAATACGTACAGCACATTTCCATTGGGATCAGCCGGATTTCAAGTGCTCCATAGCCACACGTGGCTGCTAGAGAAGGCACCTCTAATCCATTGACAAAGTGGGTGGCCACAGTTATCCCATTAATGTTTAAACAGGTCGTGCCCTCCTCTGGTCATGACTCTTCACTGGCTTCCCATCTCACTTAGAGTCAAAGCTGCAGCATTCACAGGGCCTAAGGGCTTTTGGTGACTTGGCCTTCTGCCACCTCTCTGGTCTCATCTCCTACACCTGGTCAGTGACCTAAGCCCTAATCCCAGGAGCCTGTGCAACACCCAATCCTGTCTCTGAGCTTCCTGTGCTCTCTGCTCCAACACCCGTCCCCAGGCATGCTATGGCTGGCTCCCCTGCTTCTTTCAAGTTTCTCCTCCAGTGCTGCCTGATCAGAGAGGCTGCCCACGAGCATCAGAGAGAAAACGGAGCCCTTCTTTCCCCGGCACTCCTGATCCACTCATCCTGCTTTATTTCTACCCATAGCCCTTACCGCTGCCTGATATATTGTATGTTTATTTGCTTACTGTCTCCCTCACTGGAATATTAGCTCTAAGTGAACATGCACTGTGTCCAATATGTTCACTGTTCTATTCCTGGGGCCTGGAATAACAGCTGGCACCTAACAGGAATGCAATAACATGTGCTTGGATGCACAAAGCCAAGTGCCTGGGAGGGGCCATGAGTGGTGCTTACTCAGTCGTCAGGAAGTGTGGGGCCTCATGGAGGCAGAGGAGGCTCGACCACCCTGCTCACTGCCCCTTCCACCCAATCCAACTTCACTCTTTCTTGAAATCCCAGATGAAGCCCAACCTCCTCCACACCTTTCTTAATTTGTCTAATCTACACTGATTCCACCTACTCCTTCCCACCCACTCATCTATGTAGTAATTTATTTAGCATCTATTATAGGGGTGTAAAGGCCTGCCTGGGCCGGACCACGCAGGGTTCTAGAGCACTGAGGACACATGCTGCCACAGCTCCCATGCCTGCTGCCCAATGGGAATGGGGCCTGTAGAGCTGGGCACTGACTTTTCCAGAGAAGCTGGAGCTGTGGATTTGCATATGGACTCTTCTAATGGACAAATGTTTTTGCAAATTCAGACTCAACGACAGCAGCAGCACATTCACCTTGTCACACCAGAAAGCAAGGACTCAAAGACGATGAGTGTTGTGCCCAGGGACTCTCAGGGCCATGCCAGATGAGCCCCTCAGGCCACAGATAGAATAATAGTGATTCCAGTGGAAAGACACATATCCAGTTGCTTAAATCTATATAGTCATAATTACAATAAAAAGTAAACCAAAAAACTTACTGGTCACATGTGGAAGACACTAGAAAACCAACTCATCATTATTTTGACAACTGGTAAGAGGGAAGAGTAAAAGATGTATTCTGCTTTTTCTCTATGAACTGTGCCTGGGGTCAGCTTCCCTCTTTGGGAGAATTTCAGCTCCCAGATGAAAGGAGGGAAGGAATGAGCATGCTGCTGGCTGCTGGGGCCAGGCATGTTCTCAATGACTGACAGTGGCACAGAGATGTGGCCAGTTGCCAGACATCTCTTGCTGAAAGTACACAGCACCTCAAGCCTGCCCACAGGCAGATCTGCCAGAACAAAAATCAACTGAGCCTGAATGTGATCATGGCTCTGGGTCTCACTGCTCAACCAACTTAAAGCAAACAGGGGACATAGGAGCTTGCTAAATGCCTGCAGCAGATGCAATCAGCAAAACCAGATGATGACAGATGCCTGCAGCAGATGCAATCAGCAAAACCAGATGATGACAGACTCTATGGCACAAGTGACCAATTCCTTTAACAAAATATTGCGGAAGGAAAAAGAGGAGCTAGGTGGAGCAGAAGCCCATAGATTAAAGGGATATAAGAGACCTATCAACCAACAGTGACATGTATGACTTTTGTGTGCCTCAGTTGAAGTAATAAAACTGAAAAGTACACTTGCACATGGGGAAATGTGAATACAATATTTGATGATATTAAGGAATTATTGTTAAGTTTGCTGGTATAATAGTGATATTACAGTTCTACTGGCAAGAACCTCGGACTGAAAGCCTGGCAGGAAAGGCCATGAGAACAAAGCCAAAGTGTACAGCCTCCACAGTGTGGCCTTGCTCTCAGTGTAGCAGCAATGCAAAAAGGATGGCCAGAGAAGGTTCCTGTCAACGGGCCCAGCAGGAATGAGTACTGGGGTGTGTGGCTGGGGGTGCAGAGAGGCTGTGATGTTGCTGGGCAGCATGAGGCTGGGCTAGGGGTCTCTTGCCAGCTGTCACACATCAGCCCCCAGCCCAAGGCCCACAGCAGACACCATGGGATCAGGCTGCAGCAGGGAGGCTGATGGCTGCCCTGGCTCTTCCTGGGCCCAACTCGACCCTGCTGCTCCCAAGGGGCTTCTCACCTCTGTGCTAGGGTCCACAACACTGGCTTTCCTGCTTCCGACGATGCCACCTGGCTGCTTGGATGGCGTTTTCTGGAGGAAGTCAGAGATCCTCTGAACCAAGAAATCACGGTCTTTCAGGTTGGCAAACAGGAATGTCATTTTGCTTTTGGTGCTGATGGACAGGGGGCTGGGCAACACGCTGGAGCTGTCAGCTTTTTCGACAATGGTCACCTGAGAAGGCAGAAGCACTCTTTTCGGTGTCTGCATCTCAGGCCCTGCAGCTGGGTATGGTTTGTGAATGAGAGACTGTCCTGCAGCTGTCCTCTCCTGGGCACAATGCAGTGAGTGGCCTGACTCTGCAACCTGCTGCATGTAACCTTGAGCAAGCTGCTTGAGCCTCTAAGGTCCCATTTTTCCTGGCAGTGGGGGCAAGCACACTGGCCGTGCAGTGAGGTTCTGAGGATGATGATGTAAAGTGCTCAGCCCATGCTCATGGGCCAGCAGCATGTTCATTCCGTCCCTCCTTTCATCTGGGAGCTGCTGGCCTTTACTGGCTCTCAGAAGGCTATACTAAAGCAGGGCAAGCAGTTCCTTGCTTGCAGGACTGTCCCCTGCACTTGCTCCCAGGGAACACTTTTTGACAGCAGGGGTCCTAGAGCTCAGCTCTGAACCCCTCTGAGGCATGGAGGGCACAGGACAGGCTTTCAGTGGACACCTCTTCAGAGCCCAAGGCCTGGCAGGGAGATGACGAGGGACATACTAGCTGCGCACAGTCATCAGGGGTGAGTGCTGGCAAGAGGGCAGGCTGGGTGGCCCCAGGGAGCTCTGCACTGAGGACACCTATGGGGAGGCGGCCACTGAGCTAAGGCCTGGTCCAGCCAGGTGAGTGCTGGCAGGGGGCACAGCAGTCACCCTGCAGAGGGGGGTGGGACTGCCTAAGGGAGGAAGAGAAGGCCAGAGAAGCCAGGACAGCATGAGTGGGGGAGGGGTGAGTGTGCATGTGTACTTTTTATGTCTGTGTGTGAACATATACATGTGGACATGTGCATACATGGGGTATGCCTGGGCACAGGTCTGAGAGGGGGCAGAGGCTCAAAGAAGGCCTCACAGGTCACAGGAGGCAGGTGGGAGAAGATACTAGAGGACTCTAAGCAGGGTGGCAACATGCTTTGACTTGACATTTTAAATTTCGCTGGCTGCTGTAGGAGGATGCGTCATAAAGGGGCTAAGTGTGTTAGGCCAGGTGCAGGGGCTCACGTGTGTAATCCCAGCACTTTGGGAGGCTGAGGAGGGAGGATCACTTCAATCCAGGAGTTTGAGACTAGCCTGGGCAAAATGGTGAACCCCTGTCTCTGTTAAAAAAACCAGCTAGGTGTGGTGGCGTGCATCTGCTGTCCCAGCTACTTGGGAGGTCAAGTTGGGAGAATCACTTAAGCCCAGGAGATTGATGCTGCAGTGAGCCATGATCACACCACTGCACCCCCGCCTAGGTAAGAGTGAGAGCCTGTCTTTAAAAACAACAAAAACAAAAACAAAAAAAGAGGGGGGCGGGGGTTAAATGTGGTTAGGGAGTGTCTAAAGCAGATGATGGTGTCTTAGGTAGTGGCGGTGGAGAGGAAAGGCTGAGCTCTGTGGGGCAAGCCGGCAGGACATGCTGTAGGTAGAGGACACAGGGAGGAGGAAGGGGTCAGAATCTAGGCTGATACATAGATTTTACCTGGGCAAAGGGTGGAAGTGGGGTCACTTCCTGAGGGAAGCTTAGAAGGGCATGGTTGGGAGTGAAATTCAAGAGCCCACTAGACCCATAGAATGAACTGCGTGCTCAGGAGCCTGCAGGCTGGAACGTGGGGGAGCAGGTGTGTTGAGGGGTCAGCGCTAGCTGAGCACGCTACCTCCACCTTTACCAGGTGCAGAGCCCCATCACCAGAGCACACCCAGCCCTCCAGGGTGGGCTAGTCCTGCTCCCCAAGCTCAGCCAGGGCTCTCTACCATCACAGATGTCAAGAGCCCAGCAGGACAAATTCAAATGGGGCCTCAGGTGTCAGGAAGACCCCTAGGCCTGGGGGCCAGGTCAGTACAGCGCCTAGAACAGATCCACAGGGCCCTAGTGCTAAAAGAATATGAGGTCTGGGTCATACCTGAGCCTCTCAAACTGGAGGTTTTGGAGCTATGGCTCTTCTGAGTTCCTTCCCTCTGACTTCCCTTGGGGAAACTGAGGCAGCAACTCTCCCACACCTATTCTCGGCCACACTTACAACTTGAGGGCTTTGTGCAAATGCCAGGGAAGAATCTTTTTTTTTGAGACAGAGTCTCACTCTGTTGCCCAGGCTGGAGTACAGTGGCGCAATCTCAGCTCACCACAACCTCCGCTCCTGGGTTCAAGTGATTCTCCTCCCTCAGCCTCCGGAGCAGCTGGGACTACAGGTGCATGTGCCATCATGCCCAGTTAAATTTTGTACTTTCAGTAGAGACGGGGTTTCACTACGTTGGCTAGGCCGGTCTGGAACTCCTGACCTCGTCGTGATCAGCCAGCCTTGGCCTCTCAAAGTGCTGGAATCACAGGTGTGAGCCACCATGCCCAGCCTTCACTTGCTTCTTATAATTAAAGTCAGTGCCCTGCTTGGCCACAAGGAAAAGGAGGCCTTTGGACCTGTCCTGAGTCAGTCTCATGCCTTCTGTTTGGGTGGGGGCCCTTGTCCTTGCTGTCCACATCCCTTCACTGCAGTGCAGGACAGATCGCCTTGTTCCCACCAGGGTCACTGTGGAAGCCCAAGAAACCCAAGAAGGAGCAAGTGAGAGCCAACCCTGCGCAACAGGGGAGGGCTGACCTCTGATGGCCTGCTGGAGCCTGAGCCACAGCCAAGGTGGTGTGTCTGGAGAGAACTGGTGAGGTGGCCTCTGAAAGTGACATGTGTGACTGGTATAGGTACATGGCCCTTTAAGCCCAGCCACAGAGCAGTGCTTTGCCAAAATTCAACTGCAGGGCACGGAAGGCAGGCCTGATAGAAACTCATGCGTGGGAGGCCCTGTCTCCACTAGGCAAGTGACCTGATAGGGCAAGGAGTGTGCCCCCACCATGTTGCCTGCCTCCCCCACAGGGCAGGTGCCTGTGGAGGGGCTCACTCAGCCTACACCCTCCACCTGTCCCATGACTGAGTGACATGTGACTGCCTGGGCCGGGGCCTCTTCCCAGGTGCCCCTCAGCGAGCCACGGCAGAGCATGATAGGCTGGTCCCTGAGCCCACGGATCCCTTGGGCCTGGAAAGGCCTTGGCCCCCCAACCAGGGGATGCTGACCTCCCTCAGGGGTATGATGAGGTGGCATGCATCTTCCTCCTTGCTGGCAAAGCAGATGTAGTTGTTGGAGATGAACATCTGGCCGGGGATGTGCAGCTTGTTAAACGGTGTCCACAGGGTACAGCCTGTGTGGCCGTCCAGCTGCTCATCCCTGGGCAGCCGGAACGTGGCTCGGTAGCATTCATTCTTGGCTCGGGCATCCAGGTCTCTGGGGAAACAAGGTGGGAGGACAGGAGGAAAGGGGACAAAGTCAGGACCAGCACACTCTCAAGGAGGCAACGGGGCCTCCCCAGCCCTCAGTTTCCACATCAGATTCAGGATCCCTGAGGTTCTCCCTTGAGTAAGTCATGCTCAGGGACCTTAGAGTTCAATAAAAGATGCATACTGAGTGACCAGGCAGAAGGTGAAACAGTCACATAACCAGTGAAGTGGCCAGCCATCTGTTCTGAGACTGCTTTGAAAAGGACACCTAGATGCTGGCCTGGCAATGTGCAACCCATCCCTTAGTAATGAAGGGCGGGCAGAGCCCATAGTGCTGGCACTGGATCCCACTCAGATGGGGGGCCTGGGGCAGCTCTTCCACCTTGGACAGGCCTAACCCCATAGGGAGGAATTGAAATCTAGGTGAGGAGCTCCCCACAGGGAGGTGTGGAGCTAAAACTAAAGCATGTAGCTGCTAACAGAAAAGCACACCTGTGTATCTAATGGCTGTGACAGGTGTCTGGCCCAGGCCCTCACCCCTTCAGTGGTTCTGTCCATACAAACTCTCCCAGCTCCAAAGGGAGCCTCCTGCCTACCCTGGGTTACAGCAGCCTGACCAGGGCTTGACTGCACTCTCACCAGCAGTGCCAGGCGCGGTCATGTTCTATCTCTGCTTGTGTTCTTTCCAAAAGGTCGCACAAGCCAACCTGCCACTCGCATCCCAAGGGCGACATGCTTGCACAATTTTCTGGTCCTGGAGGTGGACCTTAGAGTTTGGGCCTAGACCATGGTCTGTGGGTGCAATGCAGGAAATGATCTGACTGGAATGAGGTCACTGAACACAAGGGTATGAATTTGGCTGGCTATGGGACCCAGGGAACCTCAGGGATCTTGGCCAGCCTCTTGAGTTTCCCATTAAGCTACAACCTAGGAGCCCAAACATAAGCCTGGGATGGCCAGCTGCTATGATGTGTTCCTATCTATCAATCCCCTGGACAGGACAGCAGGGACCTCGGACCCACAAATGGCCCATCTTCCTGGCTGGCTTCAGACCCAGAGGCCTGCTTCCTTGTCAAACCCAGGATCCCTGGGGTCCCCATGGCTGTGAGGGGCCTCTGGCGAAGGAGTCTTGGGGTATACAGGAGAGCTGTCAATCACAGTGGGATGGACGCAGTGCACTTGAGCCCAGATTCACTGAAGCCTTCCTGGGGGGGGGGGTGTCAGAGTACCCTGGCTGAGGTGGCTACATCCTGACTCCACTGCTCACTGAGGGACCTCAGGCAAGTTACTTAACCTCTCTGTGCCTCAGCTTCCTTGTCTGATACCTAGGGATGTAAGCGCCTCTTTCCATCGTAGGACCAAGAGGAATAAATGGGAAGAACCTCCTCCCCGTTAGTGTTATCTTCAAGACATCACTACTCTTTACTGCTGCCTCTCCACACAGTACTGCAATGATCTGTTAACCTGACTTCCCTCACAAGTGGGGAGCCCGTGACGGGGAAGCGTGGATACCTTCTCCAGGTCTACACACTTGGACCAGGCAGGTCCCAGCCACGGTCAATGAACCTGGCTCACATGAACCTACCCCAGCCCTAGAGGGCAACGCACCGCTTCAGGGCTGAGATGTTCCTCTGTGGCCGGATGGGCCTAGGCAGGGCCTTGTCCTCCAGGAAGCCCTCGCTGTCTAGCAGCTGCCGCATGGCCAGGTTGGCTAACTGCTCCATGAGCTTGAAGGTCTCGCCGATGTTGAGGAACATGGAGAAGAAGAGCTCCTGGTCACGGGTCTCCACGTGGATACTCTCAGGGAAGAGCAGGGTGGCGTTCTTCTCCAGACGTGTTATGTCCACCCACTGTACCACGAGGTTCACTGTGTCCACAGGGACAGACACACCGCGTGTTAGGGCCCGGCAGGGTGAGATGCCCATCTGTACCCCAGACCCACCCCAGGGAACTGCTCTCTGGGGGCACTTCCTGTGTGCCCTGGGTGCCCAGGCCTGGTGGGCTGAGTCACACCCTCCATATGGAGAGACCAGGCCACTGAGGTGTCCGCTGCCTTCCAGACCAACCATACACAGTGTCTGCCCCACCAGTGGCTGAAGGTGAAAGGAACGAATGTGAACCACTGAGACCCACCCAGCAGCCCCCTTGAGTGGGAGTGCACTGATGTGTGAACAGTCACAGCACGGCACAGCCTACACAGAGCAGGACCCGGCCCCAGCTGATAGGAGGTGATTGGACACCTGGTTGTGACCGGTAAGCAGCAAATGCAGGAGAGGGCACAGGGAGTCTGTGGGCTGAGGGAGGTGAGGAGGGAGAAGGGCTTGGTAGGCTTGGGGATGACTAAGACCCTGGGGGCTCTTTGTGGAGCTGCTGGGGAACCAGGCTCCCATCCTGTGGCTGGGGTGTTTGCAGGAAGAGACCTGCAGCAGGTGAGGGCTGTGGCATGCACCCAAGGCAATGCATGACATGCAATCACCAGGAATTCGGGGCAGACGTGTGCCCCAAATATGCCAGCCTGGCAGAAGAGGGCAGGGCAGGCATGTGAAATCACCATGTGGAGAACCCTATAGCAAGTGGTAGGCATGGTAAAAGCCAGCTGGGAGCAGGTGTACACCTGGCCAAGGCTGGGCAGTCCCACCCCGGGCTGCTAAGGTGGCATTTGGGTTTCAGGGAGATCCCTCTGGTAGCTATGTGGGGATGGAGTATCTGGGGGCCGAGGGCACGGAGGGGCTGGGGCACGCTGAGGGGCTGGCTCACCTTCCTTCCCCAGCAGGAAGGAGTAGAAACACAGGTGGTTGACCGTCAGGTAGAGCCAGCCCTGCCGGGGCACACGGCCCTTCCAGTAGCTGCAGGAGTAGTAATTCACCAGCTTCTCTCCCTCAGGCATCCCAAACTGCTTCCGCATCTTCAGCTCGGCCTCCTTGAACTTCCCGGGGTCCTCGTCTCCCTGGGGCTGCAGGTTCTTGTTCTCTTCTGCAATGATGCCCTGGAGGAAGGCAAGAGGACAAGGGCTTGCCCTGCAAAGTCCTGGACAGATCAAAGGGTGGAGCAGAGAGGCCCAGGGAACCCAGGACTAAAGGGACCTTGGTCTAAGGGCTACAGAAACAGGTGGTAACAGTCAGTAGCTCTTGCTGGCTTGCAGTCAAGGCGCACGGACAACAGATATTGCCTATGTGACCCTCTAGACAAGTTCCTGCAACTCCCTGAACTATTTTCATCACTGGCTGTGAGCAGAGGCTTAAAAAAAAAAAATTAAGACAGGGTCTCACTCTGTCACCCAGGCTGGAGTGCACTGGCTCAGCCATGGCTCATTGTAGCCTTGACCCAACAGCTGAAGCCATCCTCCTGCCTCAGCATCCTGAGTAGCTGGGACAATAGGAGTACGCCACCATACCTGGAAAATTTTGTATTTTTTGTAGAAATGGGGTTTTCCCATATTGCCCAGGCTGGTCTCAAACTCCTGGGCTCAAGTGATCTGCCTGCCTCAGCCTCCCAAAGTGCTGGGATTATAGTCGTGAGTCACTATGTGTCTGGCCAATTTTTAAATGAATATTTCCATTCTTTTCTTCTTTTTGAGACAGAGTCTCATTCTGTCACCCAGGTTGGAGAGCAGTGGCGCAATCTCAGCTCATTGCAATCTCTGCCTCCCAGGTTCAAGTGATTCTCCTGCCTCAGCCTCCTGAGTAGCTGGGACTACAGGCACACGCTACCACATTCGGCTAATTTTTTGTATTTTTGATAGAGATGGGGTTTCACTGGGTTAGCCAGGATGGTCTTGATCTACTGACCTCATGATCTACCTGCTTTGGCCTCCCAAAATGCTAAGATTATAGGCATGAGCCACTGTACCTGGCTTTTTTTTTTTTTTGAGATGGAGTCTCACTCCGTCATCCTGGCTGGACGGCAGTGGCACAATCTTAGCTCACTGCAACTTCTGCCTCTCAGGTTCAAGAGATTCCCCTGCCTCAGCCTCCCGAGTAGCTGGAACTACAGGCACGTGCCACCACACCCAGCTAATTTTTTGTATTTTAGTAGAGATGGGGTTTCACCATGTGGGCCAGGATGGTCTCGATCTCCTGATCTCATCTGTTCGCCACAGACTCCCAAAGTGCTGGGATTACAGGTGTGAGCTACCATGCCTGGCCCATTTCAGTTATTTTCATGTAAAATTGTTGAAACATATTATCCATAAACACGGTAAAAAAAGAATGCATATAGTAGAAATGTGTGTTCAATGAAAAGGGAATGTTCTCTTGTCCTCTGTAGTGACTTTCCTGGTTCCCTCTTGGCATGCGAACACTGATGGATCCATAAGCAAATGCATGTTTTCCTCTTTTCCCCTTTATTTGCCCAAACAGGATCACCTTGTGGCCCTGTTCTGTAAAGTGCTTCTCCCATCACATCCTGGAGGATGTAATGCACTTGACCCACTGTCTGCCAGACCTGCCTCTCAGCCCTGCACACAGAACAGCGGCAGGACCCACAGGTTCAGGACCCATCCATACTCCCTCATGGTGTTGCCATTGTTGCTGGGCTTGGGGTGCCCAGAGACATCCCCCTGGGGCACTGAGCTAGCCCCAAGCCTCCTGGGGTAAAAGAGGTCCTCAGTGTCCTCAGCTCAAAATGTACATATTAATTTTCTAGGACAATTACAGGATAAACCAAAGTAAGTCAAGGTCAGTGCAGATGGCTGTGCCGCCACCCGTCGCTCTGTCCATGGGCAGGGAGGACAGCCACAAGCCTCGGTGAGGACAGCCACAAGCCTCAGTGAGGACTGAAAGGTGGGGCCTGCTCTGATTTCTTCTATTTCTCAGAGCAGCCAGGGAAGGAAATCAGAATATGTCATCCAAAAACATGCCTCTTTGACATAAGTATTTTGAGCTAAAGACAATTAAGTAGCAGCAAACACAGGAAAAGCTCTCTCTGCCTTCCCCCTTTCTGCATAAAAGCTGGATACACATTCACCTTTACCAAAGACAATTCTAGATTCCTATCAGCCCAGAGATGACACCATAAGTGTCTGCAAACAAGCCTTAGTCCATTAGTTTCATCCCATGTTTTTACATTTCTCAGTTTCCTGCCCTTGGAAGCCTAAGCTGTTTTCCTCCGTCCTGTTATTGCTCTTTAAGTGGACTGTTGCTGTGTTAAGAGGCTGTATAAACCCAATTCTAACTAAACTTTTGAGTTTATTTAGAATTTCTCCCATGAATATATGGGATATATACATTAGTAAACTTCTGCTTTTCTCTTATTAATCTGTCTATTGCAACAGAGCCCCAGACAAGAACCTAAATGGGGAGAAGGAAAAAGGGTTTTTCTTCCCTTCTACTAGCATCACCACAGCTGCGATCTAAACATCTCTCTCCAGGGGCCTTTGGTGCCTCTGCAGAGTGCTCCTACAGGAACCAGGCTACAGGATCTAGTCCTGTGACTGGGAAAAGCCTTGGCAAACACCCTCCTCATTATTAGGGCTCTACCTTGGTTTTCTGCTGCCTCTGATTCTACCCTACTGGGAGGCTGAAAACGTGTCCCAACCATGGAAAGAAAAGAGGCAACCCTGGCCAGCCCATGGTGGCCCAACCATCTCTGCAGCTATCTCAGCAGCACTGCCCTTCAGGCCACTGTCCCAGGTCAATGGCCTGCTCTGTGCTTCCCTCTGCATTCTTCACCGGGACTCACCAGCCCTGAGCCCACAGGCCATTTTCCAGCCTCCACTCAGGAGGAACAGTTCCTACCAAGGGGACTGGCTCATGGGGTTGAAATTTCCTGTTAGTTAACAGATAGAATCCACCTGTAAAATCACTGGGTAGATTTTAAATTACGAATGCAATTTCTCTAACAGTTGTAGCATTTTCAGGTTTCCTACTTCTTCCTGAGCCCCTGTGCAGTTAAGTTGTATTACATGGTAGGACACACAATGGCCCCACAAAGATGTCCACATCCTAATCCCCAGGATCTTGGAATATGTGACCTACTTAGCAAAAGGAACTTTGCAGAAGTGACTAAAGATCTTGAGAGGGGAGGTGACCCTGACAGAAGGTGAGGTGATGAGAGGAGAGAGGGAGTGGGGTAGATGAAGGAAGAGACTAGCTGAGCTGAAGACGCTATGCTGCTGGCATGAAGATGAAGGAAGGGGCCAAAAACCAAGGAATACAGACAGCCTCTACAAGTTGGGAAAGGAAAGGGAACAATTCTCCCCTCAGAGCCTCTGGAAGAAACACAGCTTGCAGATAACGCCTGGATTTCAGCCAAGTGAGACCAATTCTGGCTTCCTGGTCTCTATGTTACTGTAACATAGTAAATTTTTGAGTTTTTTTTTTTTTAGACGGAGTTTTGTCTTGTTGCCCAGGCTGGAGTACAATGGTGTGATCTCAGGTCACTGCAATCTCCACTTCCCGGTTCAAGCAATTCTCCAGTCTCAGCCTCCCTAGTAGCTGGGATTACAGATGCCCACCATCACGCCTGAGTAATTTTTGTATTTTAAGTAGAGATGGGGTTTCGTCATGTTGGCCAGGCTGGTCTCGAACTCCTGACCTCAGGTGATCCGCCTGCTTTGGCCTCCCAAAGTGCTGGGATTACAGGTGTGGGCCACTGTGCCTAGCCAAATTTGTGTTCTTTTAAGCCACTAAGTTTATGGTAACTTGTTGCAGAAGCAACCGGAAACCTAATAAATATTATTCTAATAAAGTGCCCATTTTATCTAAAAATTTTTTTTTTTTTGAGACAGAGACTCATTCTGCTACCCAGGCTAAAATGCAGTGGTGCGATCTTGGCTCACTGAAACCTCTGCCTCCTGGGTTCAAGTGAGTCTCTTGCCCAGCCTCCCGAATAGGTGGGATTACAGGTGTGTGCCACCACACCCTGCTAATTTTTTGTATTTTCAGTAGAGACGAGGTTTTACCATGTTGGCCAGGCTGGTCTTGAACTCCAGGCCTCAAGTGACCCACCTGCCTTAGCCTCCCAATGTGCTGAGATTATAAGTATGAGCTATCGCGTCCAGCCCTCTTTTGTCTAAATTCTTTTTTTTTTTTTTTTTTTTTTTTTTTTGAGACGGAGTTTCGCTCTTGTTACCCAGGCTGGAGTGCAATGGCGCGATCTCAGCTCACCGCAACCTCCGCCTCCTGGGTTCAGGCAATTCTCCTGCCTCAGCCTCCTGAGTAGCTGGGATTACAGGTACGCACCACCATGCCCAGCTAATTTTTTTTTGTAGTTTTAGTAGAGACGGGGTTTCACCATGTTGACCAGGATGGTCTCGATCTCTTGACCTCGTGATCCACCGCGCCCGGCCCTTGTCTAAATTCTTAAAGGTACTGGTTTAAGGCTGTTTGTTATCCTGTCTCTATTTAGAGCTTTGCATTTTTTTTTACAGATGCTCCTCATGGTGTATCCCCAACACTGCATATTTGAGGTTTCTCTCTTTTGTCTTGGGTCCCTTTCGCTATAGGTTTGCTAATATTTGGGGATCTGTTGCTCTTCTCTATGGTTCCCTTGTTTTCTACAGAAATAACATTGGCCCTCTATTATTTCCTTCTGTCTTACTTCTTGGTTTCTCTGGAGTCCTTTTTCTAACTTACTGGACACTTGGCTCATTTATTTTCATTCATCCTTCTTTTATAAGATTGAAAGCTTTAAATTTCCTTCTCTGTATTGCTCTCACTGATCCCACATATACTGATAAGTAGTATCTCAATTATTTTCTTTTTTTTGAGATGGAGTCTCACTGTTGCCTAGGCTGCAGTGCAGTGGTATGATCTCAGCTCACTGCATCCTCTGCCTCCTAAATCCAAGTGATTCTCCTGCCTCAGTCTCCCAAGTAGCTGGGACTACAAGTGCCCAACACCACATGCAGCTACTTTTTTTTTTTTTGAGACAGAGCCTTGCTCTGTCACCCAGGCTGCAGTGTGGTGGCATGATCTCAGCTCACTGTAACCTCTGCCTCCCGGGTTCAAGCGATTCTCCTAACTTAGTCTCCCAGTAACTAGGATTACAGACATGTGTCACCACGTCCAGCTAATTTTTGTATTTTTAGTAGAGACAGAGTTTCACCATGTTTGCCAGGCTGGTCTCAAACTCCCGACCTTATGATCCGTCCACCTTGGCCTCCCAAAATGCTGGGATTACAGGTGTGAGCCACCATGCCCAGCCACCAGCTGCTTTTAAAAAAATTTTTAGCCAGGCACGGTGGTTCACACCTGCAATCTCAGCACTTTGGGAGGCCAAGGCGAGCAAATCACCTGAGGTCGGAAGTTTGAGACCAGCCTGACCAGCATGGAGAAACCCCATCTCTACTAAAAATACAAAAACTTAGCCAGGCATGGTGGTGCATGCCTGTAATCCCAGCTACTTGGGAGGCTGAGGCAGGAGAATGGCTTGAACCTGGGAGGCAGAGGTTGCAGTGAGCCGAGATCGGGCCATTGCACTCCAGCCTGGGCAACGAGAGCAAAATTCCATCTCAAAAAAAGAATTTTTTTTTAGTAGACAGGATTTTCCCATGTTGGCCAGGCTGGTCTCGAGCTCCAGCCTCAAGTGATCCACCCGTCTTGACCTCCCAAAGTGCTGGGATTACAGGCATGAGCTACCACACTTGGCCTCAATTCTAAACATTTTCTAATTTCTATTTCTTCCTTGGCTTATGAGTCATTTAGAGTTTGTTCTGCTGATTCGTTTGTTGGGCCAGGCATATAGGAGGCAGTGAATAATGCCATGACTACTATTATTATCATCGCCCAATTGCTTACCAGAGAGTACAGGCTTGCTTCTGCTCTCTACATCTGTTTTCCTAGAGACAGAGGCAACCAGGTCTCATCTTGAACCCCAAAGTGCACCGAAAAGACCTGAGAAACTTGGTAATGTCTGCCGAGGCTTAGGAAGTTCTGTTATCAGGAATTTACAAGGGCCTGCCCAAAGCAACTTTGTACCACGTGACTGTGACCTAGTAAGAGCCCTCCCATGAATCTAACTTAAGGCAATAACCTAACAGAAAAAAAAGATACATACATTCAGGCCAGGTGTGGTGGCTCATGCCTGTAATCCCAGAACTTTGGGAGACCAAGGCAGGCAGATCACTTGAGGTCAGGAGTTTGAGACCACTCTGGCCAACATGGCAAAACCCCGTCTCTACTTAAACAAATTAAAAAAATTGGCTGGGTATGGTTGCAGGTGCCTGTAATTACAGCTACTTGGGAGGCTGAGGCAGGAGATTCGCTTGAACTTGGGAGGTGTAGGTTGCAGTGCGCTAAGACTGTGCTACTGCACTCCAGCCTAGGCAACAGAGTGAGACGCAGTCTCAAAAAAAAAAAAAAAAGACATATACATTCACATAAATGATCATTATTCCGTTAATTATCCCCAAGAGGAAACAACTTAGAGATCACCATGAGTTTTTACACACTGCTATAATTTTCATAACCATTGCTTTGATGGCTACAAAATATTAAGTATACCATATATAACTTATATGATTTAATAAGTACCTTGAACACACAGCACTTAGCACAATGAGCATACATAAAGTCCTCAGTAAATGTCAGCATCTACTATTACTCTTATGTTGCAGAGGAGAGAACAGCTGCTTTCCTCCCTTATCATGGGACCAGGAGGCATCGTTTCCAGTCTTTTTGGGAAACATATTAAACTGTGTTTTTATATATATAATGTATATTAAATATATATATATATGTAAAAATATATATGGGTGTGTGTATATATACACACATATAAATATAAATAAATAAATACACACACACACACACACACACACACACACACACACACACACACACATATATATATATATATTTTTTAAAGACGAGGTCTCGCTATGTTGTCCAGGCTGGTCTCAAACTCCTGGGCTCAAATGATCCTCCTGCCTTGCCTTCCAAAGTGCTGGGATTACAGATGTGAGCCACCATACCTGGCCCTTTAAACTGTATATTCTGCATATATAAATACACTCTAGGGTAAACTCCAAGAAATGGAAATTTTGAGTAAAGGATGTGTGTCTTTTAAAATAACTCAAAATATCCTATTGTTTCCAGCGTCTCTTTTGGCAAACAGAATTGTCTATCTACATACGCCTTCCAAGGCACTTAGGTAGGAATGGAAGCCCCAAGCTAGGCTTCAGTAGCCTCCAGGTCCCAGCCAGGGTAAGAAGGGGTTTTCCTGGGTCATGAGTTCCTCTGTCCCTTTCAACTCCAAGAGAAGGAGCACTGACACTTCAGTCTCCACCTCTGAAAAATTGGGACACACCCTACATTGTGAAGATTAAATAGGATAATACACAAGAGTATTGCCGGCCAGGGAAGGGTGAGAACAGGGAGTGGCACGTAAACCTTACATGTATCTTGCCCTTGACGAAGGTGGTGATATCTTCCTCACTGTCAAAGATGGACAGTGTCTGGAGCAAGTTATTTTCCAGCCATTCCCAGTGTTTTGTGATCTCTTTGCGCGAAGAACCTAGAAAAGGTTTGGTGAAGTAAAAGAAAAACAATAAATTCACCGGGCCTTAAACACAAATTCAAAGAAGCAAGATGAAAGTGGGCAATCTAATTTGCTAAATCATAGCAACTAAAATCTTCAAGCTGCTTAGTCTTTTCCTTCTTAAGCTTATGAATATGTATATAACCAAAGTAATAAATGGTCCTGGTAAAAAACAAAAAATTAAAATGTCCAGGCGGAATCACAGTCATGTGGAGAGAATGTTTCCACCTGTCCCTGAAGCCAACAGTGAGAGTCAGTTTCCTGTGTGTCCTAGAAATAGTATGTGCGTCTGAAAGTTTACTTATACTTTTCCTCATGTTGAAAGAACTTAATGTGGCCTTCGCTATGTATGTGTTAATCAGACACAGTCACACTTTGTATAAATGAGTCCAGCTCTTTCCTGAGAATCCAGGTGTCCACAGGTAGCAGCCGGAGCTTCCTACAACAATCCAGGCCCCTGGCCTCCTAGGCGCCTGCTGGGCAGGCAAGTAGCTATTGTCCCTCTGTTCAGTTTCTCCTGGCCACCCTCTTCCCCAGTGTCTGGCCCACCTAGGAGGGAGGGGGTCCCTGTACTCCACAGGCCCAGTGGAAATAAAAAAATATAGAGAAAGTCTGGGTGCCATGGCTGATGCCTATAATCCCAGCACTTTGGGAGGCCAAGGTAGGAGGATCGTTTGAGCCCAGGAGTTCAAGACCAGCACGGGCAGCATGGCAAAACCAAAAATACAAAAAAATTAGCTGGGCATGGTGGCATGTGCCTATGGTCCCAGCTACTCAGGATGCTGAGGCAGGATTGCTTGATCCTGGGAGGCTCAGTGCAGCCTGAGTGACAAAGTGAGACCCCATCTCCAAAAAAACAGAACACACAAAACAAAAATGTAGAAATGGCAGCACGATGCCACTTCCAAAGGGTAGAACTGTTTGCTCTCATCAAGGAACTGGGGAAGAAGCCACAGGGGAAGAGCAAAGGGATGACAGATCTCTGCCTGGACTGGCTTCCCTTACCCCTAGCACCTGTTTCTGGGGCTTTGCCCGTGCTGAATGAACACAAGGATGAGGAGTGAATGACACCCTGAATCGTTCTCAGCTGTCCAGGGGTGGGATAGAAGGCCCACCCACCAGGCATGCAGAAAGCCTTGGCCAAGACACGAGTCCAGTGTGACCGTGAACCAGATGTTTCTGCTGGGGTGCCTTCCCCTGGCCACCCTCCTTCCCTATGTGACCATGCTCTTCTGCCAGCTAGAGATAGCTCCAACCCTCCCTCCAGGCCATGCTGGGCCTGTCACCTACTCCATCCCATGGCACCTGCTTATAAGTGTCACAGCCCAGCTCTTCTGCTTGGGGCTGATCTGTTTGCTTTGTCAAATCTCCTCAAGCAGACCCTGACCTAAGAAGCAAGGCCACAGGACAGATCCTCCCCTGATGGGCCTCGGGGAGGATGCCCATGGGAAAATGATTGTACCCAGAGTCACATAGCTTGCAGTGAGTCACAAAAGGCCCCAGAATTACTCCTGGAAACCCCTTATGTTATCTATAATTTACTTTTAACTTTTTTTCATTTTTCTTTGCATTTCTATAATAGCCTCCTTTCCCTGATGCACAGAGGACCAGGCCTAGTTGGTAGGTAGAGATTTCTTTTTCATTCTCTTTGCCAGGAACCCACAGTTGAATCTGGAAGTCAGATTTACTTGTGGTACAAGTCTACTGTATCATTTTCTTTTACACATACATTCCTAGAAAACTAAAACAGAAGAAATCTCATAGCTGTCTGTGTAGATGTGTCAGCACTTTAATAAAAAATATTGGCCGGGCGCGGTGGCTCACACCTGTAATCCCAACACTTTGGGAGGCCTAGGTGGGCAGATCACGAGGTCAGGAGATTGAGACCATCCTGGCCAACATGGTGAAACCTCGTCTGTACTAAAAATACAAAAATTAGCTGGGAATGGTGGCGCATGCCTGTATCTCAGCTACTTGGGAGGCTGAGGCAGAAGAATTGCTTGAACCAGGGAGCTGGAGGTTGCAGTGGGCCGAGATCATGCCACTGCACTCCAACCTGGCAACAGAACAAGACTTTGTCTTAAAAAATATATATATATATATATTTACAGGCCAGTCACAGTGGCTCACTCCTCTAATCCCAGCACTCTGGGAGGCTGAGGCAGGGGTATCACTTGAGCCCAGGAGTTTGAGACCAGCCTGGGCAACAGGGCTGTCTCTACGAAAAATAGAGAAAATTAGTCAGGCATGGTTGCTTGGGCCTGTAGTCCCAGCTAATCAGGAGGCTGAGGTGGGAGGATTGCTTCAACCAGGGAGCTGCAGTGAGCTGTGACTGTACCACAGCACTCCAGCCTGGGCAAGAGAGAGACTGTCTCAAAAACAATTTTTGTTGTTAAACATATGTGCACTAAAAAAATATTAGTTATAAATAACTCAATCTTCATTTAATACTAAGAAAACGAACTAATCTCTATGCTAGGTACTGGGAATAAACATAATAGCTAATTAGAGTATTAAATGCTATTTCTGTTTTCAGAGTTTTCCATGGATTATCTTATTTCATTCTCAGAACACAGTGGAGACAGGTACCATTAATTTCATTTTAATAGATGAAGCTGAGGCACAGAGAGGTGAAATAAGTTACCCAAGGTCACACAGCAGGGAAGCGATCAAACCAGAATCCTAACCCTGGCTGCCTGGCTGCAGAGCCTGCCCTCACCCTCGGGAGCTCCCAGCCTCATGGGCTTCTGTGTAAAAGAGTGCGCAGACACGTCAAGTCCTGAGGAGTAAGAAGGAAGGATGGGTCTGTGGAGTCTGGGCAGTTCTCAGCAGAGCAGGAAGGAAGGTTAGCTGGCGTGGTGGACACTATGCATAGCAGCCAGGAGGAGTGTGGCTCCTCCAGGCCCTGCAACTGTGTAGTCTGGCTGAAGGTCAGGCTGTGAGTTGGGAAGAGGAAGCCAGAAATGGAGGCAGGCAGACCCCCAGGAGTCCTCAAGCACCAGGCTCAAGGGGCAGGACTCACTGGGCAGGTGCTGGCGGGGCCATGTCTGGTTTTGGTGAGCTGCTTCTAGCCTGGCTTGCAGCAAAGGGAGGTGCAGCCAGGGCCAGTACAGGGCTTTGGACTCGACAGGATGGTGTGGCATGGGGCTGTGTACACAGGCTCCGAAGTGTGGCTGTGGCTGGGCCCCTCCAGAGCCCCAGGCCCACTGTGATTAAAAAGATTCCCCCTCTGCCCCTCAAACTTTTCTCTCCCCAGGGAGGGGCAGTTCTTGCTGCCAGAGATGAAAATCTCAAGGGCCCATGTTAAAGTAGCTCCCCTCCTCATCAGCAGATACCAACATCCTGGCCGGCTCAGAAATGTTCCCCTCCCCACAGGAAACCCCTCCTCTGGCAAGCAAACTCTTGCTGCCCCCAGGGCCCACTCAGGCTCTGCAACCGGAGACCTGGGGTCTAACTGGACTTCCCTGCTTGGCCTCAGGCAGACTCCTCTTCCTAACTCTTACTGAGTTATTCAGTCCTTCATGGAAGAAGGGCACTGCTGGTCAAGATGCCCATGCAGAGCATCTACCTGGGAGTGGGACTGTTCCTGGGGCACAACCTGCCCTGTGCTTTTACTCCCTTGACCCTTCCCCTCCTGAAGCTGGAGTCTAGCCATGAGGTTGACAAACTTTTGTTTGTATCATCATCTTCTCCCAGCCCTTCAAGGGAAACCACTATCCTGGAGAACAATGGCATCGTGGCTTCTGCTTCAGAGAGGTACTGAGAGGGTCCAACTGCAGCTGTGTGACTTTGAGCAGGTTACCCAATCCCTCCAGGCCAGAGTTTCTTCACCTTCAACATAGAGAAGACAGAAGTACTTATGCCTTCTGGGGCTGCCAGGTGGTTCAGGCAAGTGCCTGGCACACAGGAAGCACTGTCTGAGTGTCAGCTAGTACTGTCATTTTCTCAGAGCAAACTCAGCCCAGCAGGTGCCCACTGAAAGGGGACTTTCTTCCGCACTCCTGGAAGGGTGGGTGCACTTCTACCTAGGAGGACAACTACAGAAGATTCTCATTATTCAGGTGGTTAGATTCTGTAAAATGGCTGTGAACACTGCGTTAGCGAATCCTGAAGCAGTACCCTAGGATAATACAGGGTTAGGTTTCTTGAGCCTCGAATCACACTTTTGTCAACTGACGGATACTTAACTGTTTTACATGTGTTTCTGTTTAAAGATACCCTATTTAATACGTATCACTGGCAGGGCATGGTGGCTCATGCCTGTAATGCCGGCACTTTGGGAGGCCAAGGGAGGTAGATCACGATGTCAAGAGAGGGAGACCGTCCTTGTCAACATGGTGAAACCCTAGAAACCCTGTCTCTACTAAAAATACAAAAATTAGCTGGGTGTGGTGGAGCACACCTGTAGTCCACTCAGGACGCTGAGGCAGGAGAATCACTTGAACCCAGGAGACAGAGTTTGCAGTGAGCCGAGATCACGCCACTGCACAGCCTGGCAACAGAGCGAGACTCTGTCTCAAAAAAAAAAAAAAAAATACATATTACTGATTTACTGGCATTGAGCTCATGGCCAGCAGCACTATCACTCACGCCTGAACAAAGCTGCTTTAAAGCATGGATCTCCTTCACAAGGCACAAACCAGCCTTCTTGCTCTTAGAAATGATAGCACTTTGGCGCTATGCTTAGGAGCCATTTTAAGCAGCCAAGTAACCAGCAACAAGCACAAACATGGCAATAATGAGACCATGAACAGGACATGCGTGTAAAGCAGGAGAGCTGGATCAAGAAGGCAGAGTGTCACCCTGTTCCAACTCAGCTGGGGACATGGGCATCAGGCGACTCAAATTTTTCACTGCTTTGAACATGCATATGTTAGTGAACGTCTCCAAATGACCACAAAATTGCTGGAAGTATTGATTTGGGGACTGCAAATAAATTTCATTGAGTAGGCCAACTTGCAAATATGGAATCTTTGAACAAGGCTGACTATATCTACCTTGAGAAAAGGTGGCATGAGAATGTGTACATTGGCTAGCCCCAAGCCTGTGCCCCCAGAGGTACATGGGGCTGTCCTCTCTTACCCTGTTCCTGTGACCAGTGAAGCTGCCTTCCCAAGCTGGAAGCGAAGACTCCTCTACTTCCCTCTTGCTGGCCTGGCCTGAGCTGTCAGCAGGGAACTTCACCCAGGCATGTGGGCTACACACCCCTCCCTCTTGGCAACGGCCCTTCCAGGGCAGATGCTGTCCAGCACCCCTCACAACTATGGGCACCTACCACAGGCCACTGTCCAGTAGATCTGGGAGTCCTGGGTCTGATGTAGAATGCGGTAAGGGGCCACGCGGGCACTGGAGTCCAGCACCACATCCAGGGTGCCCACGAGAAGACCTGGGAATAGAGCAGAGAGACATGGAGGGTAAGAGGAGGGGCAGACTGAGGACCCTGAAGGCTGAGTCTGGCCAGAGGCAGACAGGATGGTGATACTACCCAAAGGGTCCAGCCCAAAGAGGGAAACGTCCTGAATTACCCCCACGTTCAAAGGCCTTCAGCCAGCGTCTGATCCTAATCAAAAAAATCCCCTTCTACCTCTTCCTGGAAGTATTTACTTCTCCTGGCTCAGAAACACTTGCAAGGAGAAGCAGATGCAAATTTCATGTGGTCAGAGCTTAAACTTAAATTTAAGGAGTCAAAGCTTAAATTCGGGGAAGCCCTTTTTAAGTATACAAAATTAGACTAGAAAACAAGTATTGCTTTAGAATGTGAAAGTACAGAGTTACACATTAAAGCTAAAAAAGAACAATACCACAAATATCATAAAATCTAGAAAAACAACACAATGTTTTCTTAACTGCCAGATACATCTCCTGAAATCTGTCTTCCCAGACATTTCTGGTAACGTACTCACTGCTTCTTCACAGAACAATGATTCTGCAACATTATTTTCCATATCAAGAACAGAAAGATAACGTCGTTCCTTTGCCACGACTCACTGATTTTTATTACCAACAATTTAAGGAAGTTTCTTTTAGTCTCAAAAATCATAACTGAAGATGCAAATTTTTAGAATTGTCAAATTTGGGAAAATATTGATAGTTTTTTCATTTCTGAACTGAAACATTTTAGGGCAGTTCAAGTTTTCTTCTCATCACATATGTCCATTTGATAGATGACACACATTAACCAGTTTGTGGTAATGCTATCTTTTATTTTTATTTTTTGGTAATGCTATCTTTGTCAGTGTCACTATTTTATGACAAATCAGCAAAAAATATATAGCTTTTACCATTGTCTGATTCACTCCTTTTCACTAACTGAATTATCAAGCCATCTAAATACCTGCCTATTGTTTTTATTTGAAATTTTTTCTTCCTTTTAATGAAGTGCTGCTTTTGGAATGATGTGAAAATATTTTGTTGCCATTTTTCCTGTTGATGTCAGAATAATTTTTATTGATATTACTCAACTTTAACACTTTTGTTTCATAATCCATTAATATTTTTGAGACAGAATCTTGCTCTGTCACCCAAGCTAGAGTGCAATAGCGCTATCTCAGCTCACTGCAACCTCAACTTCATGGGTTCAAGCAATTCTTGTGTCTCAGCCTCCTGAGTAGCTGGGATTATGGGAGGGTGACACCATGCCCCTCTAATTTTGTATTTTTAGTAGAGATGGGGTTTTGCCATGTTGGCCAAGGTGGATATTCAGATTCTTTAATGAAAAATCTAGGTTGGCATTTTTTTGTTTTTGAAACGAAGAGTCTTGCTCTGTCGCCCAGGCTGGAGTGCAATGGCATGATCTCAGCTCACTGCAACTTCCTCCTCCCAAGTTCAAGCAATTCTCTTGCCTCAGCCTCCCGAGCTGGGATTACAGGCATGTGTCACCACAACCAGCTAATTTTTGTATTTTTACAGGCATGTGTCACCACAACCAGCTAATTTTTGTATTTTTTTTAGTAGAGTCAGGGTTTCACCGTGTTGGCCAGGCTTGTCTTGAACTCCTCACCTCAGGTGATCCACCCACCTCGGCCTCCCAAAGTGCTGGGATTACAGGCTTGAGCCACCGCTCCTGGCCAGTTGGCATGTTTTCAATAGATGGCTTCAATGAAACCACATCACTGTCTGCGCCTCTTCAGTGAGGACAGTACTCAGGAGGCCACAATACCCATGATGGCACAAGGAAGGCCTGTCAGAGGCCACAGCAAGACACACCAAACCTGGCAGTGGAATGGTTCCCTGGGGGTACCTTGGGATCTCGATCCTGGGGGACACGGAGAGTGAGGTGGAAAGGAGAAGACCCTGCAGGAAGGAGGTGTACAGAGGCCGGGCTGCACCTGCACCTGCACCTGCCGTCCAATGAGATGACCCACATAAGCCTGCCGAGCGCAGCATAAGCGCTGCAAGCACGCTAGCGAATCTGACATACTGGCACTCTGGTGGAAGAAAAGGGGCCGGTTCCTCGATGTTTTCAATGGGCTTGCAGTAGCCTCGAGGTTGGCCACAGGGCTGCCATCTAACTCCCACTGAACAACTGGGTCCAGGAGGCAGGTCCAGGACAGGAGCCCGAGATCCTTGAGGCCCACTGGAAGGGAGCCCGAAGCTGAAGGGAACACAGTGTTCCTGGGAACAGAACAGTCTTTTCCACATATAGAAGTGTGGCCCAGGAGAAGCCTCTGTCTGCATCTGGCAGAAATGTATTAGCCACTAACACTGAAAATCAGGACGATTCACAGAAAATGTTCTGGATAAAATGGAAGACGTGGCAACATTGAGACCTCATTCCTGTAGGGTAACAATCGGTGTCCCGAAGAGCACAGGTACAGAACCTGAGCCAGCCGGGCTCCTGCAGTCCTGGGCGAGGCCCTGCATGAGGGGCCCGGGTGGACACCTGTGGAGGGAGTGGCCTGTGGGCCTCCCCTGGATTGCACAGGCCACGCACTCCAAGGGTGCCTGTCCAGCCTCATCCTATGTGGTGGTGGCGCCCAGGCCCACAAAGGGGCACCTTGGCGAGCTCGCAGAACACCCTGTGCTGTTGCCCAAAGCCTTGGGTGGGCAGCTCTCGGAGCGCCCAGGAGCAGGCAAGGTCAGGGAGGAGAAGCTGGGGGAATGGAAGTACGGCCAGCCCCAGGGACCTCTGATCTTGCTAGAAGGGCAATACTTTGGTGCGGTGGGAATGAAGACGGGGCAAAAGAAAATGTGTGCTGGTGTCACCTGGCCCCTTAGATGAACCTGGGGAAACTGAGGTGGAGGATGAGTACTGGGCAGTCTCCCTAACTTTCGGCGGTGAAATCCCGGGAAGCTGCAGGGCCCCCGGAGCTCGTGGGCGCCAGTCTCTACTCCGCCGCCCCGCGCCGACCTGAGAAGAGCCCGCCGAGAGCGCAGTCGCCTACCACGAGCCCCTGGCCTCTCCGCCCTGGCCCCTCCGCGCCCGGCTCCCGGGTCCTCGCCTCGCGCCCCGGCCCCGCCGCGCGCCAGCGTGCGTGTCCGCGGCGACGCGCCGAGGCCGGGCCTGAACTGGACCCGCCCGCCTCAGCCCAGCCGCGGCTCCCACAGGCCCGGCCGCCCGCGCGCCTCTCACCCGTGAGGCCGCCGCCCTTGCCGTGGCCCCGGCGCCGCTGCAGCACGAAGAAGGGGTTGGCTCGCTCCGTCACCCACAGCGCGTTGGCCACCAGCACCTCCTCCGGGCTCAGCCACATCGCGGGGCTGCTCGCACCGCGCCGAGGCCCGCGAGGCGGAAGCGCCCGCCTCCGTCGCAGTCCCGGAGAGAAGCGTGCAAAGCGGGCCGGGGCGGAGCCCGGCGGGCGGCGCCCCCTGGCGGGCGTTTGGCGCTTACGCACGCGGCCTGCGCCACGCACCGCCCCCTCCGCCCCGGCTTAGGGCGCGCGCCAGCCTGGCCTCCGAGAGCGGCCCAGACCCTGGCCTCCGCCCTAGGCCCAGAACGGAACGACCTAGTCCGCAGACAGCGGAGCCGCTGTGCAGAGCAGGGCTTCTGGCGTTTTGAAAGCTGTGCAATGTGAGAGAAAGATGTAAAGAAGCAGAGCTTGGCTGCTTTTGGCTGTTTGTGGGTGCAACCCAGGGCATGTTAGCATTGCAAAGATCGCCTGGAAAACGGTTTGCAGTTCCTCCTAATTCTCAGAATTCTTTTTTTTTTTTTGAGACAGAATCTTGCTCTGTTGCCCAGGCTGGAGTGCAGTGACTGGATCTCGTCTCACTGCAACCTGCGCCTCCCGCGTTCAAGTGAGTCTCCTGCCTCAGCCTCTCGAGTGGCTGGGATTACAGGCCTCCACCACCATGCCTGGCTAATTTTTTTTAATTTTTAGCAGAGACAGGGGTTTCACCTTGTTGACCAGGCTGGTCTCGAACTCCTGATATCAGGTGATCCTCCCACCTTGGCCTCCCAAAGTGTTGGGATTACAGTCATGAACCATCACGCCCGGCTAGTTCTCAGAATTCTGAAGCCAGAGACTAGAGGAACCTTCTCGCGCAGGACAGGTGCCAGGAAGCCCTGAGATGGGCTGCATCCTTGGAAATCAGTGCAGCCCCTCCCGTGACAGACAAGTAACGGAGGCTGGCCGGCCCTGAGGATGGGGTCAGGGCTGTCCCTGGGGCCAGTGGCAGCTTCTGTGCAAGCGTAAGACAGTGCATGCGGGTCCCTGGTCTCCCAGTGCTGACCTGCAAGAGTAGCACCACTCCACACACGACCTTCTGTGTGAAGGGGCTGTCAACTCCACCTGGGACAACAGGCCTGGATACATGCTGTCTCGGGTCGACTGGAGTGTGCGGTCACCCTGCTGGCTGAAGCCCCCACCAGGACAGAGGGAAGGGGGCAGTTAGACTCGTCCTTGGAGCTAGACCTGGCTTCCAGGCGGGTTTTTTTGTCTGGCACTCAAGAATCTTGGTGTGGTGGATGTAGGTCCATGCAGTTGATATCCAGAGTGATCTGCAGTCTTCTGCAATGTTACTGGATGTAGGAATCGGCTTTCAAGATGCAGAGGTGGGCTTTCTTCAACACCTTGGAAGCTTGAACTAAGATAGTCATTGTGCTCTCTAGAGGGAAAGAATTTGGAAGAACTGCACTTTTTAACACCCTGAGAGGAGATAAAGAGTTGTCTTGTTCCTTCATTCCAGTGGCTCTCAAACTTGGGCATACATTAGGATCACCTGGAAGGCTGATTCAAACAGGCTGCTATAATCCCAGCCACTTGGGAGGCTGAGGTGGGAGGATCACTTGAGGTCAGGAGTTCAAAACCAGCTAGGGCAAGACTCCATTTCAAACAAAACAAAACCACACAAGTTGCTGCCCCGACCCCCCAGGGTGTTTGCATTCCTAACTCGTTCCTATGTGATGTCAAATGCTGCTGACCTAGAGACCACTCCTCAAGAATGATTTTTTTATAAGAAGAAAAAGAACAAACATTTATTGAGCACTTAGTATGTGCATGCTAAGCGTACTTCTTTTTGATTTTCTGAGACAATTCACATTCCATAACATTCAGTCTTTAAAGTGCAAGATTTAGTGGTTTTTAGTATATTCACTAGTCTGGGCATCCATCATCACTAATTCCAGAACATTTTTATAAATGCTGCCATTCCCCACTTCCCTACCTGCCCCCGGCTTTGCCCCAGCACAACCATCAATCTATTTTGACTCTGTACATTTTTCCCTTTCTAGACATTTCTTCATATAAATGGAATCATACAATATGTCGTCTTTTGTGTATGGCTTCTTTCACTTCCCATAATATGTTCGAGGTTCATCCATGTTGTAGCATGTATTGATACTCCATTCCTTCTTATGGCTGAATAATACCCCATGGTATGGATACACCACATTTTGTTTATCTTCTGTTGATGGACATTTGGATTGTTTTCCCTTCTTATTATAATGTTGCCATGAACATTTGTGTACAAGTCTTCGTGTGAGTATATTTTTAATTCTCTTGGGCATATATCGAGGAGTGGTATTGTTGGGTCATGTGGTACAGCTATGTTTAACTTTTTAAGCAATGACCAAACTGTTCTCCAAAGCAGCTATACTACTCCACCTGCCCACCAGCAGTGTATAAGAGTTCTAGTTTTTCCAATTATCCTCAGCACTTGTTATTGTCTTTCTTTTTCTTGATGGCCATTTCTAGAGGGTGGGAAGTGGTATCTCACTGTGGTTTGGATTTCCATTTCCCTGATGACTAATGATGTTGAGCATCTTTTCATGTGCTTTTTGGTTATTTGTATATTTTACCAGGAGAAATGCCAATTTATATCCTTTGCCCATTTAAAAAATTTTTTTTACTTTATTATTTATTTATTTTTGAGATGGAGTCTTGCTGTGTCACCCAGGCTGGAGTGCTGTGGTGCCATCTCAGCTCATTGCAGCCTCTGCCTCTGCCTCCTGAGTTCAAGAAATTCTCCTGCCTCAGCTACCTGAGTAGCTTGGATTACAGGTGTGCACCACCATGCCTGGCTAATTTTTGTATTTTTAGTAGAGAAGAGGTTTCATCATGTTGGCCAGGATGGTCTCGAACTCCTTACCTCAAGTGATCCACCTGCCTTGGCCTCCCAAAGTGCTGGGATTACAGGTGTGAACCACCATGCCCAGCCCCTTTGCCCATTTTTAAGTTGGGTTGTCTTTTTATTGTTGAGTTGTAAGCGTTCTTTTTTTTTTTTTTTTTTTTTTTTTTTTTTAATAGAGACGGGTTTTCACCATGTTGGCCAGGCTGATCTCGAACTCCTGACCTCAAGTGATCCACCCGCCTCGGCCTCCCAAAGTGCTGGGATTACAAGCGTGAGCCACTGCGCCTGGTTGAGTTGTAAGCATTCTTTATATATTCTGGATATTAGACTGTTATTGGATATGACATTAAGCCTACTTCTTACATTATTTTAAGTATAATCTCCACACATCAACCCTATGAGGTAGATATTTTATGATCCCTATTTTATAGATGATAAAACTGAAATCCAGACAGATGAGATGATTTGCCAAGTTCACACTATGATGTGGGTGGCAAGGTGGCTCTCCTGTGCAGACCATTCTGGCTCCAGCTCTTTTCTACACGTGTGGGACATGTGCTGCCTTTGCCCCCAGCATCCACTTCTGCTGTCTGTGCAGTGTTGTTCGTGATTCTGCAGTAGAAACCATACCTCAGGACACTCCTGTCTGTCAGTTGAAGGTGCATGGACTCCTGGGCTGTGGAAGTGGAGCCCATGCCAGCTGAGTCTATCAGGGCATTCTGTCTGTGATTACAGGGGCTGGCTGGTGATGGCCACATGCCTCCAACCAAGCCAATTGGGCCAGGGAAATACCGTTCTGACCTGGGCCATCTCCTGGGGAAGTGGACTGGCTCTTGTGCTGATGAGGTTTCTGCCACCCTGAGCCTGGGAATGGGGTTCCCTTGAAGGAAGCAAAGTTGGCATGTGTCTTGGTGTCAGCATTTGAGGGTCAAATCACAGCAAGCCTGACATAGGCACCTCTGGGCATTTTGGCTTTTGGGAGCCATTACATTCCCCTTTTGTGTTAGCCAGTTTTGGTTGGGTTTTCTCTCATCTGTAACCAAGAGAGTCCTCAGTGATACATGTTACCACCAACAATACTCCATGTGGTCAAATCAGCTTTTTCGATAGGTTTTTATTGAAATGGTTATATCAGCAAATTCTGCACATACAGGTGTACACTGTTGGCATATAAGTATATACCATACAATTTCACTACTTGATTATACTTACACCAACCATGCAGACCTAGGAATTGTGCTGCCCAGAACATTCCAAAGGGTTGATGAGATCTTATTGTCAAGAACGAGCTCACACTCTACTTGTAGGTGTTTGCGTTCCAGACAAGAAAACTCTCCCTACAGGGAGGCCCAAAACTGAGCTAATCGTGTTTTGCTTCTTCAATATTTACTGTTCTTTCTGGCACAGGCAATCCAATGGTGAATTAAAATTCAAGTGCATAGTTTCCTTTTCATCCCTCAAGGTGGAAGATAAGTCATTTGCCACATTTAGGTATATCCCAAGCCTCCCCACCCCACATTACCTGTGCTATAGTTAGAAAAATAGTTTTGTATGCCATATTCTGAGAGGCTGTGCATAGTGAGCAGGAACCTGGAGTAAGGTAGGCTCTTTGAATGACCCAAATATGAAAGGGCAACTTTAATATTTTATGAGTATAAAAGCTACTGAGGGTTCAAAACAATTGTGACATATGTGGCCTAGGACCTGCACCAGCTCCTTTTTCTGTACAGGAACAGGATGCTTCTATCAGGTGAGAATGTTCTCCACACCCCAAATATCGTTTTCTAGCTTGGACTCTTTTCCTGTCTGTAATCATACTGGACAAGTTTTTTGTTGTTGTTAGAGTTATTGCCTCTCTGCCGTAGATCCTGCCTCCAATTCTCAGCTTAAGATACCAGATTCTGGCCCCAAGCCCCAGTCAGGAGATCCACTCCTCCAGCTGGCTCAGAAAACCAGGCTCAGGCTGCCTGGAGAAGCACCCTCTCTGTTCTCTCCAGGATGGCACACGTCATCTCAGGTTGGGCACTCAGCAAAGGTGCTGGGATCTGGAACTGGGCCATACCTGATGGCCCAGTCCACAGAGCACAGCTGGCAATCCACAGCCCTTCTGCTATAAGAGTGCTTACTTGCCTGAAGGAAGAGAAATGGCAGGGATGTTCTATTCCACCTAATCACCTCCCCCCACCGTTTCTTTACAAACATCTTGGTTCAGTACCTCCCAGTCATTGGAGAAGTTCTTTAATATCACATAGTGTAAATATACTTGCACTTAATTGGAGATAAAGGGTGTTCCAAAAGCAAATTTGAATTTCCTTTTGTTGGGTTAAATTTGTAAACCACAGCTCAGAACCATTGTGATGCTCCACAGATGTTGGTGGCTGTAGAGAGAGGTGGCTAGGGAAGGTGATGATCCGAGGATGTGTGGGGGACTGAGGAAGCCAAGTCAGCCTGGCCAGGTGACCATGTTCCGCAGGGAGCTGGGTGGCCTGAGAGGAGAGCAGAGGGGCCCGGAGCCTCTGCCTCGACTGAGAGGAGCCTGCTCACCACGTGCATCTTGAGTTCCCACAGGACAATGCATGTGCGCTAGGCGAGGCACCACCCTCAGCTTGGGCCACTAGCGCTGTTTTCCCAGGGCTGGCTGGGCCACCTAGAGCTTTTGTGGTGTGTGCACAGGGAGGAAGAGTCAACAGGAAGAACTCCACAGCCCAGGTAGAGGTCTGAGCTGGCCAGCAGCACTGACTCCTTCTGAAAGTTTAAAACTCAAGTTGCAGGACGTTGAAAGGCTTATTTATTTTTTTCTTTTCCATAAAGGATCTTCCTTCTTCCCCAAGTTAGAGTGAAGAAAACAGAAAAAAAAAATAGCTTGAGTCTAGGGTGGAAAAAGAAGGAAAACCTCCGAAGAGTCCAGGTGATGACTGGGCAGCCCCCCGCAGGGTCTTTGTGAGCCAAGACTCGGGCATAGGAACATCGCCCTTTTAGCAGCCAAGGCGGATGGCACCTTCCCCTCCAAAGTCACTGGAGGCTGTGGGGCCACAGCTGTGGAGAACACAGGTGGCTGGAAACCCTCTTGGCCTCTCTTCTTCAAAGCTCAGTTTGTTGGGATCTTCCAGGAAACCCACAAAAAAGAGGGTGAACCTTTAGCCATACCCCAGAGGAGCTTCATGGCTACAGGGAGCCTCCTGCTCCCCAACTGAGCCCTCACGGCCAGGCCTCAGGGGCCAGTGTGACCTGGAAACTCAGAGCCCCCATGAGTCATGGGGCCAGCCAGACCCATGACTCACAAGGGGAATGTTCCTCTGAGGTGCAGATTTGGAGGCTCACGCTTTGCTTTCCTTAAAGTTGCCTCAGACAATAAGGAAGAGAATTCCAAGAAGCAAACACAGGCACCTTCTCCCCGCCTGCCTTCTTCCTGTGTTTTTTCTGATGCTACAATACTTCAAACACATAAGGGCTTCTCCCAGTCCTTCTGCAAGACTCTTCACCACAGCCAAGGGTGCTGTGTGAATATTACAATCAACAACCTTTCCTAATGGACCAAAAGGAGGGTGTGTCGAAGCTTTGGAATGCTTCACCAACAAGGCCAAAATACAAGACAGAACTCCATGCCCCTCATGTGTAACATCTGTCCTAACTGGACCTTGGAAGGGAAGAAGCCTATTTTAAGCTGTGGGTGTCGCCCTGCGATGAGGATCCCTTACTCATTTCCCCACACTCCCTGACAGTATGAGCCAGTGTTGAGTTTAGTCACATTAAATTCTGCTTCTGGGTCACACTGAACACAGGAGATGAAGTGACAGCTAGTTGGACTGCCTTTCTTGAAGAAGGAAATCATTTTCAATTTCTTTTCTAAATCTGTTGCCTTCAGTAGCTCCTTCTCTCCATACCTTAAATGTCAGGGCTTTATCCCAAGCCCCATCCTCATGTCACTGGGGGGTTCCAGCCCCACTCTGACTTCCATCTCCATCTGAACTCAGGGACACCTCTCCTGGCCAGCCCCTCTTGGGAGATTCTGCCTCCATTGAGTGTGAGTGCGTGTATACCTGCGGGGGTGTGTTGGGGGAGGGAGGAGGAAGGAAGAGATTTGGGTGCCATAGATATTGTGATTACATGGAGGTATTCAGCAGGACAAGATGGCATGTCCTTTTAAAACACAGCTTCTGACTGGGTGTGGTGGCTCATGCCTATAACCCCAGCACTTTGAGAGGCTGACGTGGGCAGATCACTGGAGCCCAGGAGTTTGAGGCTAGCCTGGGCAACATGGAGAAACTGTCTTTAATACAATTATAAATTAAGCCAGGTGTGGTGTCACACACCTGTAGTCCCAGCTACTTGGGAAGCTGAGTCAGGAAAATCCCTTGAACCTGGGAGGTGGAGGTTGCAGTGAGCCGAGATTGCACCACTGCACTCCAGCCTGGACAGAGTGAGACTCGTCTCAAAAAAAAAAAAAAAAATTAGCTGGGCATGGTGGTATGCACCTGTAGTCCCAGTTACTCTGGAGGCAGAGGTAGGGGGATCACTTTAGCCTAGGAGGTTGAGGCTGCAGTGAGCTGAGATCACACCACTACACTCTAGCCTGGGCAACAGAGTGGGACCGTGTCTCTAAAAAAATTAAGAAACATAGAAACACAGCTTCACAGGCATTCTGATGCAGGGGTATGCACCTTGGCCAGCTCACCCCCACCGAACCTCCACCTGGGCACCAGGTTCGCACCTTCATGCCCCCTTCCAGAGCCCCTGCCAGCCAGACCTGAAGTATCCCCACAGGTCTCTCCCTGGGTCCCCCCAACACCCACTCAGGCACCAGGACCGGAAGCCCAGGCTTCTGCTTCAATCTCCCTCCTTTTCCACTTGTCATCAGAGCCTGGTGTGGGGTCTGTGAATGCCTCCCTTTTGCCTTGGTCCCTCAGGCAGGACTGGCATCCCAGGCCTCCCCCAGTGCGGTTCCTTTTCTTTCCAGAGACAGGAGTCTGGTCCCCCTGGCAAGTCTTCCCTGCCCAGGAAGTGCTGCCCTTGCCTCCTGGCCATCGTCCACACCTCCTTGCCACTGTTCCCTCGGGCCTCTCTTTGGCTGCAATGCCTCCCCTCCACCTGTGACCTGGAAGTCCCTCCTCATTCAGATTCACCCTCGTATCATTTGCTCTCATACCCTAGTTGGTTGATAATCTGCTCACTGTATAAAACAGCCAAAATCTCAATGGTCATGGATTCACTCCAACTTCAAGTATGTGTGTTTGGCACAGAGGGCTTAATAAAAGTCTGCTGACAATATTAACTGTACAATCCCACTCTTTTCCTTCTACATTCTGCTTCACTAAAATCAGTGTTTTTCTTTCATGACATTTATGAGCAGCATCCACTTGTCAAGGAACCACATTGTCACTTGCCAGTGGTTAATGTCAACCACCGACATTAACATCACCTCCTTGTTTTCCTATAGCAGAGTCAGTGCCTCAATAATAAAGGTTAACAGCAGGAGAATACTTTGATTTTTCTTCAGTTAAAACTAGCTTCAGCTGGGCATGGCGGGGGGGTGGCCTGAGCTTGTGGTCCCAGCTGCTGGGGAGGCTGAGGTGAGAGGATCACTTGAGCCCAGGAGGTCAAGGCTGCAGTGAGCCATGACTGTGCCATTGTACTCCTGCCTGGGCAACAGAGCAAGATCCTGTCTCTAAAAAAATTAAAATGTAAAAAAAATTTTATTTAGCATGTACCTCAATGAATGGATTGGATACGAAGGTAAACATGAGAAGAGCTTATACAGCCTATAGGAAATGTCAAGTTTGTAAAATTCAGTAATCTCATTTTAAAAAATAATTTTCCAAATATCATCAGACTCACTGGCAGCTGGGGCTGCCACATCAGGGAAGCTGGCAGGTGCCAGACCAGAGGTCAAGGCAGTGCCTCATGGACGTGCCTCTCAGCCAGGCCTGAGGACCACCGGGGAGCTGGGAGATGGGGCCTATCTGCAAAAGCAAGGCTCATCAGGGTTGTGATGCATTTCTAGCTGGGGATAGAGCTTGTCTTCCCAAGAGGCGGACAGTGGCAGGCAGCCCTGGGCAGACATGCTCACCAACACCAGTGGCTGAGCTCTGCCTCCTTCGGTGGAAGCTCTGGCTGTCTGGCCTCCCCTCCTCTCCCCCTGGAATAACAGGAAGGAGGGCTACTATGGGCAGTTTTAACATCCTCCCTTAGGATGTTAAAAATCACCAAAGCGGATGGGCGTGTTGGCTCATGCCTATAATCCCAACATTCTGGGAGGCTGAAGCAGGCAGATCACGAGGTCAAGAGTTTGAGACCAGCCTGGCCAATATAGTGAAACTCCATCTCTACTAAAAATACAAACATTAGCTGGGTGTGGTGGTGCAAGCCTGTAGTTTCAGCTACTTGGGAGGCTAAGGCAGAAGAATTGCTTGAACCCGGGAGAAGGAGGTTGCAGTGAGCTGAGACTGCACCACTGCACTCCAGCCTGGGTGACAGAGTGAGACTGTCTCAAAAAAAAAAAAAAAAAAAAAAAGAAATCACCAAAGCTTAAGCATGTGCATTTCAATAGTCACAACCAACTCCCAGAGGATGCAGCTGGCTGCCCTAGCTCTAGACCTGCTTATCCTGCCACACGTGCCCATAGTTCTGCTCACCTGGGCACAGGCCCAGCTCATGGCAGTCCACTGGAGGCAGGGAGGGGGTGTGGTGTAAATAGCTGACTCCTCAGCCCCGTTCCCTGCTTCAAATAGCTCCCCCCTCAACAATGACTGAAGTTATCATACATTTCCTAATAACTGCTGCTGGTGGCAAGACTTGCAACAACTGAGACACTCATTCTTTGCACCTCATCACACCTTCAGTGGGCAGAACACTGCTTCCCAAGTGCCTCAGGGCAGCACTGCCCATGTGGAGACATGTGTCCTCACAATGCTTGCCTGACAGGCAGCCCCAGCCACTTCCTGCCAGGGTCCCAGCTTTGCACGGATTTTCCCCAGCACAGCAGCTAGTAAAGAGGCTTTCATTTGGGATTAAAAAAAAAAAAAAAGCCATTCTTGGCTGGGCATGGCGGCTCACACCTGGAATCCCGGAACTTTGGGAGGCTGAGGTGGGGGTGGATTGCTTGAGCCCAGGAGTTCAAGACCAGCCTGGGCAACATGGCGAAGTCCCATGTCTCTAGAGAAAATACAAAAATTAGCTGGGCGTGGTGAATTGTGCCTGTGGTTCCAGCTATTCTTGGGCTGAGGTAGGAGGATCACTTGAGCCCAGGAGGTGGAGGCTGCAGTGAGCCGAGGTTGTGCCACTGTCCAGCCTGGGAGACAGAGTGAGACCCTGTCTCAAAACAAAAACAAAAATCAGAAACCAAAAACCAAACCATCCTCTGTCCTTCTGAAGAACAAGATCTTAATGAGAAGTTAGTGTCCCTTCTGACAAAGATAGGACATTCTGTAGCTGAGCCAGAGAATGACACCGATTTTCCAGAGAAGGGTGTCAAGCTAAGACCCGGAGCACTGTTCTGAGTATACTCCCCTGTAAGGAATGCCTCCTTGGTTATTCTACAGTAAATGTGTGCCCCAGATTTCCCAGAAATTCAAATGTGATATTAATAGACAGATTCTAGGGGCCTGAAATTGTTATTTCTTCTTAAGTAATTTCATACTTTTTCAGTAAAGAAACTGTGTTGAAGCCAGGCGTGGTGGGTCATGCCTGTAATCCCAGCACTTTGGGAGGCCAAGGAGGGTGGATCACCGGAGGTCGGGAGTTTGAGACCAGCCTGGCCAACATGGTGAAACCCCATCTCTACTAAAAATACAAACATTAGCCGGGTGTGGTGGCGCACGCCTGTAGTTCCAGCTACTCAGGAAGCTGAGGCAGGAGAATCGCTTGAACTCGGAGGTGGAGGTTGCAGTGAGCCAAGATTGCGCCACTGCACTCCAGCCTGGGTGACAGAGTGAGACTTTGTCTCAAAAAAAAAACAATGTGTTGAGTGGAATTTAATGTACATGCCTTTGTAAGACCTCAAATCAGAAGAAAATGCTACACTGGGGTCTGAGTTTTGGTTTGGGAAAACAAGGAGGTGGTATAGACAACAAGGCAACAATCAGAACTGAGCTGTCCTATCTTTCAGGCGGGCCAAGCACATACACAAGCAGGCACATGTCTGGAACCTCCCGCAAATGGTTCTAGCCTCCTGCAGACTCATCCTCCCTCTGAGAGCCCAATGGAAAAACCTGTTTTTCTGAACTATGGTATATTGAAACTGCTCATTGAAAATATTTTTATAGTACAAAGACTATAGTAAAGAAAAAAAAAACCCCAAGCCCTTGGTAAAAGGTAAAACACAAAAGCTGCTAAGACCTTTAAAATCTGCACCGTTCTAGTCTCAAACGAGTGAAAACAAAATGCCACTGCTCACTCTCTGACAACACTCATGAAGGCTGTCCCCATCCAGGGCTCTGCAGGTTTCTTTCAGGCATACCTGTGTCTGAGGCATGTTACTGACGCATTATGAGAAAAGACACTCAGGAGAAGCTGCACATGGGAAAATGGCAAGTGTTCACTTCAAACTTATGTTCCACAGTCAGTGAGAACAGGGCGGGGGATTCACGCATCTGCTTAGTTTGCCACCAGATCAGACCCTAGGCACATGGAGACTGAGGTTCCTGCTCTCACAACAAGGGTCTGTACACCTCACGCCCCCACGCAGCTCATAGCAATAAGAAGCAGATTCAACTTGGTTGTGTCCTTTTGTAAAGAGGGTGTACAGATTTGTTTTATAAATTTGCCCATGGTGGTTCTGTACTGGGATCACTTGTAAGATGCAAGTTTCTCATCATGTTAATTCGATGTCATCCAAGGTGTGTGGGAAAATCCCGCATGTCCCTGATGCCTGGCACGCTGGCTGCTGCACCATCCTGTAAGCCTGGCAGCCAGTGCTCCTGTGCCTTTTTCATGCTATGCTGGGGCTGGTGGGGAGGATTGGGCTGCACAGTGGACACTGAAGATGGGTGCTTATCTGGTATCTGCAGCAAGATGGGGGTTTGGTCTTCCCAATGAGACATTCCAGATCGTTCTGTTTTTCACAATTGCTGACCATCCCCCCTGAAATTACTGTACCCAGAGACACTGCTGTGCTGGGCTCCCAGGTGCCACCTCCCTATACACACACCTCAGGGGTGGCTGAGTAGACATGTCTACAGGCTGCAGGGATGGAGAGGCCTTCAGTGTTTTCGTGCTGACATAAATACTTGTCACTTTACGTCATGCTCAACACGGAGGCTGAAAAATGGCGATGCAGATGGCTGCCTGGCCCTGCACATAGACCCGGTCCCATGGCCTGCATCTCCCATGGCCCTGCCCTGGCAGGAAGTGGTTGGTCAGAGTCTCAGAGGAGGTACAAAGGCAAGGCCTTTTCTCAACCCCCTTTAGAAGAGGCTCTTCAGCAGGAAGTAGAATAAGCAAGAGGGGACCATCCAGAGTAGGTCAGGGAGCAGCACCTGCACTCCGCAGGGGTAGGAAGCTTCTCCCACAGGGCAATATGCATCGTAAGCGGGGACCACAAAAGGATGTTAAAAACCCCAACTTCCCTGGCACAGAACAGCATGTGATTATTCAGAGATGCATCTGCAATGCAACATTAATCCCGGGCCTAGCCTCTTCTCTGGAAACAGCCAGGCTTGCTAGGCGCCCACCTTCAATAATCAGCTTGGACGCATTTTCAATTCCACAAGGCTCATCTGGGCAATACTGCTGTCCTCAAAGCCTCGCCTTGGAGGAACTTTGCAAATTAACCCTGAACCCCAACCTGTGCTTGGAAAGTGCTGCCATTCTTCCAAAACGGATGCTGACAGAATACAAAATAAGAAAGGTGATCAGAAATCAAATCACAAAAGCAGTGACCCTACAGCCCATGTTTAAAAATCAGGTTTTGTTCTCATCATATATGTCCAAAGAAGGTTCAATTGTGGAGAATTCACTTTCATACACCAGACTCCGAGGAGACAAAGAGTTTCGATGAAAGAAGTGACCACCTGAAAAAGAAGAAGAAAAAGAGACTTAATAGGTCATCAGGCTTATGTTTCTCATAGAGCTTGGAGGAAACAATGCAGATTATCTTTGAAGCATGACATTTTCTTAAATATCCTTCATTTGGGGCTCTTATTAGAGAAATGGAAAGAGTGTGGGCATCCTTCAATTCAAGCATGCTTTAAGCATCTAAGTCCCAATCTTTGGGTCCCCAAGAGACTAACCACTGGAGCTTCTCAAACCAAAAGCTGCCTAGTCCTCTTAAAAGGATTCCACTTAGAAATGTGAACACTTGGCCAGGCACAGTGGCTCATTCCTATAATCCCAGCACTTTGGGAGGTTGAAGCGGGCAGATCACGAGGTCAAGAGATCGAGACCAGGCTGCCCAATATGGTGAAACCCCGTCTCTACTGAAAATACAAAAATTAGCTGGATGTGGTGACTCGCACCTGTAGTCCCAGCTGTTTGGGAGGCTGAGGCAGGAGAATCGCTTGAACCTGAGAGGCGGAGGTTTTGCAGTGAGCCGTGATCACACTACTGCCCTCTAGCCTGGGCAGCAAGAGCAAAACTCCATCTAAAAAATAAATAATAATAATTTTATATACATACATACATATATATATATATATATATATATATATATATATATATGCAAGTCTGCCCAGCTGATGAGGGGACTCCATGCCTATCCCCAGGACCAAACCAGAACAGGTGCTCAGATGAGAGGGCTGGGGGCAGTGCTCCGTAAGATGACCTCAGGTGATTCGCCTGCCTCAGCCTCCCAAAGTGCTGGGATTACAGGCAAGAGTCACCACGCCCGGCCTTGGATAATATATTTTAAAGTTTATAATTATATGAAAGTTATACCTTCATATGGTTTAGTTCATTCCACGTGTTCTTAAGACCAGTAGTCTCCACTTCTCAGAGACAGATGCTTTTAGCTGATTCTTAGCATTTACCTCCATGTCTCTAATAATATGCCTATATTGGTCCTTCTGAATTTTTTCAGTCTTAGACTTTATCTACTAAATTCCCACTGTGGAAGATGAGGATTTTCTCCTAACCCCCACCCCCACATTGCACATACTTTCAATTGCCTTAATATAATTATATTTGATTTTAAAATTCCGTATTTAGGTTAATTGACTATTTGTGCTACTCAAAGGTAAACCATGCTTACATTTCCTTTTCTACTAAACTGTAAGTTTTACTGGTGTATAACTGACATACAATGAAATGCACATGTTTAAAGTACATAATTTGGTGAGTGCTGACATCTGTACACACTGGTGACACCATCACCAGAATGAAGATAACAAACGTATCTATCACCCCAAAGTTTCCTGGTACCTCTTGATAATCCCTTCCCTTTCTTTCTACCCTATTTCTATTGCCAGGGAAACATAGGTTAGTTTGACTCTTTCTAGAATTTTATATAAATGGAATCACATCTTATATATTGGCTCTTACAAATAAAGTTGCTATGAACATCTGTGCACATAGGCTATGTGAACATATGCTTTCATATCTCCTAGATCTGTAAATACTCAGGAGTGAAATGACTGCAAAAAAACGAACTTTTACAGAAACTGCCAAGCTGTTCTAGGATAGTCCTATTGGCAGCGCATGGAAGTCCAGCTCCTTTTCATACTCACAGACACTTGACATGGTCAGTCTTGGAAAAGTTTAGGCATTCTAGCAGGAGTGTAGTAGTTTCTCATTGTAGTTTTAATTTGCATTTCCCTGATGACTAATGATGCTGAGCATCTTTTCATGGGCTTATTAGCCAACTGTATATCTTCTTTTGTGAAGTGTTTTCTTCAACTCTTTAGCCCATTAAAAAAACTGGGCTTTAAAAAAAATTTGTTTTTTAATTTTTTGGAGACAGTCTTGCTCTGTTACTCAGGCTGGAGAGCAATGGTGTGATCTCGGCTCACTGCAACCTCCATCTCCTGAGTTCAAGAGATTCTTGTGCCTCAGCCTCCAGAGTAGCTGAGATTACAGGTGTGGGCCACAATCCCTGGCTAATTTTTGTATTTTTAATAGAGACAGATTTTCACCATGTTGGCCAGGCTGGTCTCGAACTCCTGAGCTCAAGCGATCTGACTCAGCCTCTCAAAGAAGTGCTGAGATGATAGGCGCAAAACACCATGCCCGGCTTGGGCTGTCTTCGATTATTATCAAGTATAAGAGGTTTTTTTTTTTTTTTTT
>NW_016107940.1:338926-340205 GCF_001604975.1 Cebus imitator
TCGGCCTCCCAAAGTGCTGGGATTACAGGCTTGAGCCACCGCGCCCGGCCAAGTATAAGAGTTTTTAAAAAATTCTAGGCTGGGCATGGTGGCTCCTGTTTGTAATCTACTTTGGGAGGCCGAAGCAGGAAGATCACCTGAGGTCAGGAGTTTGAGACCAGCCTGGCCAACATGGTGAAACCCTGTCTATAATAAAAATACAAAAAGGAGCCAGGTGTAGTGGTGAGCACCTGCAGTCCCAGCTACTTGGGAGACAGAGGTGGAGGATCGCTTGAGTCCGGGAAGCAGAAGCTGCAGTGAGCTGAGATTGCATCAACGCCCTCCAGCTTGGGCTACAGAGCGAAACCCTGTCTTAAAAAAATTAATTAATTTAAAAAATTCTAGATGCAAGTCTTGTCAGACATACATTTTGCAAATATTTCCTCCCAGTCTGTGGCTTGCTTTTTCATTTTTATAACAATATCTTTTGAATATTAAAAGTTTCAAATTTTGGTAAGGTCAAATTTATTGATATTTTTTCTTACTATAGTTTGTGCTTTTTGTGTCAGATTTAAGAATCCTAAGGTTACTAAGATTTTCTCCTATGTGTTTATCTAGAAACTTTATAGTCTTAGTTTTTAATACTTAGATAGTCCACTTCAAGTAAATCTTTGAAAATGGTAGAAAATAAGGGTTGGAGTTCATTTTTTTTTTTTGCTTATGGATATCCAGTTGTTCCATTGTTGATTGGTTAAAAGATTATCCGTTCCCCCACTGAATTGTCTTGGCACCTTTATGGAAAATCTATTGATTGTAAATGTGTGGGTCTGTTTCTGGGCACTACTGTGTTCCAGCAATCCATCTGTCTATCTTTATACTGTTAAATTAAATTTAAACTAAACTGCTTCCTTACATATTTTAAGTTCGGCCTAACAGTTCCTCCATACACAGTGAACTATCACCTAACTGGATGTGTGAGAGTGTAACCTACTCTTGTACCAAGAAGCTAAGTCTCAGCCAATCTCAGAAGCTGAGTTTCAGCCAATCACAAGTGGCCAACAGTGCAAACCATGTTCAGTAAGGCAAAGGCCGAGCTTCACCCATCCGGCTGTTTCGGTACCTCATCACTTCCCTTTCCTATACCTCACTTCCCTTTTTCTGTCCATAAATACAACCATGGGGCAGCCCTGGAGTTGCTCTGAACCTATTTTGGTCCTGGGGGCTGCCTGATTCTTCAATCATTCTTGCTCAATTAAACTCTTTTAAATTTAGTTTCTCTAATTTTTTTTTTTTTTTTTTT